>NC_053444.1:13361223-13661223 GCF_007990345.1 Gossypium hirsutum | reverse complement strand
CCTCTCCCCCATTATCTCCTAAAATCACTCCCTATTAACCCACTAAAACACAACTACTCAGAATTTTGCCCCAACATAACTCTTAGTCGAAATTGGAGCAAAAATACTATCTCAACGCCATTACAGAGAATTGAACACAGGGCCTCCTTCACACCAACACTTCACTTATCCACCAGACTAGTAGGCCCATTCTGTTAATAATTTTTCAACTTTTACTTAAAAGCCTACTGACCAAAGATAGGGCTTATTCATAAAATACCAAAATTTACCCAAGTCTTGGCTTGAACTTGGGACCTCTCACACACCCAAAACACTTAACCACTGAAGTAGATACATAGTTGTGTCACACCTTCGCAACAACAAAAATAAAATTTCTAGGGCGTTACAACTCTACCCCCTAAAAGAAAATTTCAGCCTTGAAATTTACCTCATCAGAACAAATAAGGATACTGTTGACGCATCGCATCCTCAAGCTCCCACGTGGCCTCTTCAGTGCTATGATTACGCCATAGAACCTCAACCAAAGAAATAGACTTCCTCCTCAGAACCTTTACATCACGATCTAGAATCTGGACAGGCTCCTTTTCAAAGGTTAAGTCTGGCCTAACCTTAACCTCCTCAACAAGGACAACATGAGTAGGATCAGAACGATAACACCTCAACATAGAGACATGGAACACATCATGAATACGATCCAACACCGGAGGTAGCTCTAACTGATAAGCAACTGGTCCCACTCGCTTCGGAATATGGTAAGGTCCAATAAACTTAGGGCTCAACTTGCCCTTACGACCAAACCTCAGTACCTTTTTCCATGGTGAGACCTTGAGAAAAACGAAGTCCCCCATAGAATACTCGATCTCACGCCTCTTCAAATCCGTATAAGAATTTTACCTGTCAAAAACCGCTTCCAAATTATCTCGAATCAATCTAACCTTATCCTCTGTCTCAGAGACAAACTTAGGACCCAGAACACGTCGCTCGCCCAACTCAATCCAACATAAATGAGTGCGACACTTATGACCGTACAGTGCCTCGTAAGGTTCCATCTGGAGGCTAGACTGGAAGCTATTATTATAGGCAAACTCCGCTAACGACAGATAATCCTCCCAACTGCCTTGGAAATCAATAGCACAACTCCTCAACGTATCCTCCAGTACTTGAATCACCTTCTCTGACTGACCACCGGTCTAAGGATGGAACGCAGTACTGAAGTCCAACCTTGAACCCAGAGTCTCATGCACCTTTTTCCAAAACCAAGACGTGAAACAAAGATCCCTATCAGAGATAATCGAAACTGGTACCCCATACAGTCTCACTATCTCAGAAATATAGAGCTTCGCCAGCTTCTGCAAAGAATAATTTGTCCTAACTGAGATGAAGTGTGCAGACTTAGTCAATCAATCCACGATGACCCACACTGAATCTTTCTTAGTGGGTGTTAAAGGCAACCCACTAACGAAATCCATCACTACACGCTCTCCCTTCCATAGCGGAATCTTAATCGGCTGCAAAAATCCTAAAAGCAACTAATGCTCAGCCTTAACCTGCTGACAAGTCAGGCATCTAGCCACAAAATTTGTAACCTCTCGCTTTAATCCTGGCCACCAATACAACTCTCGAAGATCTCGATACATCTTATTTCTACCAGGGTGCATAGCATAAGGGCTACTATGCGCCTCTATCAAAATAGACTGCCTCAAGTTCGAATCATTCAACACACATATTCAGCCTCAGAAACACAACACACCCTCAGAGTTCAACCCAAAGTCTGTAGTGCTACTACTCTCAATATGTTAGAACCGAAGACCGAAAGACTCATCCTCCAGCTGTCTACCCTTAATCTGCTCGATCCAAGTTGGCTTGACTTGAAGCTCAGCCAACAAACTCCCATCATCGAATAAGCTAAGTCGAGCGAACATCGCTCTCAGATCAGTCATAGCCCTACGGCTTAATGCATCAGCCACCACATTGGCCTTGCCAGGATGGTATTCAATGGTACAATCGTAATCCTCAAACAGCTCAACCCATCTTCGCTGCCTTAGATTTAGCTCATTCTGAGCAAGGAGATACTTGAGGCTTTTGTGATCGGTGTAGATGATAACTTCTCACCATACAGATAATGCCTCCAAATTTTTAATGCAAAGACTACGACGACCAACTCTAAATCGTGCGTTGGATAGTTCGCCTCGTGTGTCTTAAGCTGACGAGACGCATTTGCAACCACCTTACCATCCTGCATCAACACACATCCCAAACCGACATGTGATGCATCACTATAAACTGTGAACTCCTTTCCAGGTTCAGGCTGTACCAAAATAGGACCCTCAGTCAGTACAGTCTTAAGCTTCTCAAAGCTCTCTTGTTGCGCATTAGTCCAGTCAAACGGTATACCTTTATGTAGCAGTTTAGTCAAGGGTGCTGCATTAGTGAAAATCCTTCCACAAATCGTCGGTAATAACCTGCCATCCCTAAAAAGATGTGGATTTTAGACACATTCTTAGGCTGCTTCCAATCCAATACAGCCTCTATTTTTCAAAGATCGACTCGAATCCCCTCAACAGACACCACTTGACCCAAAAATGTTACTTCACGTAACTAGAACATGCACTTGCTGAACTTAGTATAGAGTTATTTTTCCCTCAAAATCTGAGGAACAATCCTAAGGTGCTCATCATGCTCATCCTCAGTCATCGAATAAACTAATATGTCATCGATGAACACCACTACAAACCAATCCAATTAGGGCTAAAACACTCAGTTGATCAGATCCGTGAAAGCTACTAGTGCATTAGTTAGTCCAAATGGCATCACTGGGAACTCGTAGTGACCATAACGAGTCCTAAATGCTATCTTATGCACATGAGCCTCCTTAACCCTCAACTAATGATACCCAAAACGTAAGTCAATTTTGGAGAACACAGACGCCCCTCAAAAATTGTCAAACAAATCATCAATCCTCGAAAGTGGATACTTGTTCTTAATAGTCAACTTATTTAGTTGTCCGTAGTCGATACACATCTTCATGGATCCATCATTTTTCTTAACAAACAGTACTAGTGCTCCCCACGGTGACACACCAAGACGGATAAACTCACGATCCAATAACTTCTGAATTTGAGCCTTAAGTTCCGTAAGCTCCTTCAGTGCCAAAGAGTGATATACACAAAAGTTATACCAGTGAAAAGCTCAATCTCAAACTCCATTTCTCGATTCAAAGATAAACTCGGTAGCTCCTCAAAAAAGAGGTCTAGAAAATCCCTCACAGTTCTGATGTCCTTCATAGTAGAGTCTCTAGAAGCGGAAACACTTACGTAGGCCAAATACGCCTCACATCCCTTGCGAACCAGTTTCTCAGCTACTAGTGCAGAGGTCACGTTAGCCAAGTAATTCCGATGTTCCCCAATCACAACTACTTTATTACCGTCTTCAGTTCTCATTACGACCCTCTTAGTCACACAGTTCAAACTGACACAATGCTTGACCAACCATTCCAGCCCCAATATCATATCGAACTCCCCAAACAAAAGCTCCATAAATCAGCTAGAAATACCATCCCTTGAACCTCTAAAGGAACATCCCTGTACAGTTTGCTAACTCTAACAGATTGCCCTAGCGGGCTCAACACAGTCACCTCACTAGAAGTACACTCAACTAGAATCCCTAGGTTTTTGGAAACAAAACAGATAGCATAGGACTGCGTAGATCCTATATCTATCAATGCAGTATAAGGCACATCATAATTATGAAATGTACCCGTGATGACATCCGAAGCATCTTTGTCCTCTCAGCGACGTGCAGCATAAACTAAAGCAAGTTACCTTGCCTTAGTTTGTCTAGCACCTCTGTCTGGTGCTCTTTGTCCACGACCTATGCCATTACCACCCCTAGCCTGACCACGGCTTCTAGGTGGCTGCTATGCTACCCTTTATGGTTGTGCAGTACCAGTACCCTGAGCTTGCATCTATCGACCGTCAACGAACACTCTCTAATGCGATGATCTAATGATCCACACCTCAAACATGTCCCAATCCATCTCCAACACTCGCCCTAATAGCGTCTACCATAGTCGACACATGGCTACAGTCCAATAGTAGTAACAAGGGGCCTAGCTCTAACTGGTCGATCAGCTATGGCCTTTTTCTTAGGCCCTTGCATAGAACTCGATGGCTCTGAATCCCTCTTGTTCCTACCTCTCTCCCTATCGTGGTTTTGGCGTTCAGCGCGCTTAACTTCCTCGGTAATCTTCGCTTTCTCAACCAATGAAGAAAAAGCACACTCCCTCTGCGGAGTTATCAGGACTCTCAAATTATCTCTGAGGCCATCCTTAAAGCGAACACAACGCTCATACTTAGTCACCACCATACCTCGCATATAGCGGGTCAGTCATAGGAATTCAACCTCATACTCGGCCACTGATCGTTCTCCTTGTGTTAGATTCAGGAACTCCCTTCTACGGCGTCCACATAACTAGCTCCCATATACTTCCCCTGAAAGGCGGTCTTAAAGAACTCTCAGGTCAGACGTTCGGGTTAAGTGCCCTCCTTAATAGTAAGCCACCACTAATAAGCCTCATCATGCAGCGACGAGACTGCACCCTTTAATTTCTGCTCAAAGGTGCAATCCAGGTCATCCATGATCCTCTCCATGGCCTCATTCCAGTACTCTGCCACATTAAGAGTGACCCCAGTGACACCCTTGAAGAGCTCAGCTCCATTGAACTGGACTCGTTCAGTAACCGACCCACGGCCTCCAGATCCAGTATTAGCCTCAACAACCCTCTTTAATATCCTCAACATAGCATGGGACAATGTGTCGTCCCCAGCCATACGATCATGAGACTCAGTCTCAATAGCAGGTGATACTAGCATCTCACTCGTGTCTAAATTCGGTATATTACCCAGAGAGAGGACTCAGATCAAACCCTTCTACAGCCTCTACCTCGGCCTTGAGTACCACATCCACGAATACCTCGTGCGATTATGTCTATTCAGATTTAACTGTATTACAAATTTTTATGCATCAGTTTCAGTATTTACTAGCAGATGCTTTATGTTATAGCTTCAGTAATTCAGAGTGATTCTCGTAAGTCGTAGTCTCTGTTAGTTTTGCTATAGTTTCAATATACACCATCTAGAGTATTTTCACAGTATACTACCTACATTAGTTTTAGAATATCATAACATATATCAGCTTCAAAATATCATAGCATGTATCAGTTTCAGAACACTTACAGGATCGACACCGGAGACTTCGTGCACCACATACCCAATAGAAATATTTCAAATACTTTAAAAACCAATTTTTCAAAGACAAAATTTAAAACCCATAATCCACAGCTGAGTTTTGCAACTTCACCCTGATACCATTAAATGTAACACCCCAAACTCAGCTTAGACGTTATGACCGTATCTGGTAGTATCACACGATAGTGTTTTTGGAACCTCGTTGTTACGTTGAAAACATTCCATGTTATTATCTTTAGTAAACCTTTGTTAGAACATAAGAAATCGTCTTTATTCATTTAAAACATTTGTTTTGAAACATCTGTCGTTGAACAGTCTTAGGCCTAAGCCCTTTCAAGTATCAGTGACATTTTGGGCCTTAACCCATCTCAGTAAAGTGTCAAAAATGCAGTAGGGCCTTAGCCCATCACAGTATCAGTAGCCGTAACAGTTATGCAGTAGCAAAATCCTACCCATCCAGCCTCTACACATCATCCCCGCGCAACCATACACTCCATGTGGGGATATAATCAACCCACCCATCCCTACACTCCAAGTAGTACCGAATGCGGCACAAAATAGTAGTTTGTAATTGAGCCACCAGTAAATTAGGCTTAAAACCATTCAGTACACTTCTTCTGAATAACAACCCCCAACCCAATGCAATGCAACATATAATGGATGATATGCTATTATGCAATTTCAGTACATATATTCGGTTCAAATATTAACATGCTCAGTATAGATATCATTTAGTTAATTTCACACATTTAGGGGTTTAAGTAGCGCTTACCGACCTTACAGTAGGTTTACAGTCGACTTGGGCGACATGTGCAACCTTAGAAACATTCCGATAAAAATAGGCCTACATGTCCGTGTGTGCACGTGTGGCCCACTCGGCCCAAATTGACCTTGGCCATATGATCCATTTTTATTGTAACCCATGCTAGCTAAATATTCACATATGTTTTAACTATTTACTTATATGTTCATTCAAAGCTGTCTACTTGAGTCAACGTCCCTAAATTATTTATATCTTGAGCTACAAAATTCTAAATTAAGATCCGCTTGACATTTTCAAAAATAAACTCAAATACCATTGTACCATTAAATTTTTAGGTTTTATAATTTATCAAATAAGTACAGTAAAATCTTCAAATCTATCTCGATTCTGCGGTTTGATAGCTTCAACCTTTCCTTACTAAAAATTATTTATCTCTTAGTATGAAATTCGGATGATGTTTCTGTTTGTTTCGCTTGAAAATAGACTCGATAAGGATTTAAACATTTAAATTTAAGCCTAAAATTATTTTTTTACAACTTGCGATGATTTTTTCCAAAGTCAGAATAAGGGACCTCAAACCCATTCTGACCTTGTCTCACAAAATTCATTATATCTCATAACTTACAATTTCATTGCTTACACTATTTCTTCCATGAAAAACTAGACTCAACAAAATTTAATTTCGTATTTTATTCAACCTCTAACTCAATTTCCACTATTTTTGATGTTTTTTCAAATATAGAGTGCTGCTGCTGTCCAAAACTATTTTAGTGCAGAATGTTGATTTCCAAGCGTATAACACCCTTATTTCCTTTCTCTAAAATATTTTACATCATTTTCTCTTATTTCTCTTATTTCTCGACAGTAAGAAATTTAGCTTTTTTCCAAATCACATTTTCTGCATTTCGGGTACACACCTAGTATCGTTTCTGATGCGTAAGCACTCCTAAGCCTCCAGAACCTATTAATCGACCAAAAAATCTCCAGATTAATCACTTAATTCGTATTTAATCAAAAAATTTTGGATGGAACTCGACTAAAAACCTAAAAAACCCTTACCTCACTTGAGTAACCAGAACTTCGCAGAATCACATCGTCGATTCAAAACCATCAGCCCCTTTATTAACTCCTAAACACCAAAAAGGAATCCCCCTTTCAGTGATTAACCAAGAACGATTAAAAATAGACAAAACTGTTACTTACCAAACACGTGCAACCAACAATGAACAACCAAATCAATTGGAAAATAAAGAAAGAAACAGAAGGGGAAAAATAATGGAAATTTCGGCAATAACTAGGGGAAAGACTCAGCTGAAAAGGGGAAAAAGAATAAGAAAACGTCAAAACAAGTTCGGGTAGTTAGAGGAAAACCGAAACTCTACTTTTTTCTACAACAAAAAGATAATCAGATTATTTTCTAATAACCTCTCCCTCATTATCTTCTAAAATCACTCCCTATTAACCCACTAAAACACAACTACTCAGAATTTTGCCCTAACACAACTCTTAGTCGAAATTGGAGCAAAAATACTGTCTCAACGCCATTATAGAGAATTGAACATAGGACCTCGTTCACACTAACACTTCACTTATCCACCAGACTAGTAGGCCCATTCTGTTATTATTTTCCAACTTTTACTTAAAATCCTACTGACCAAAGATAAGGCTTATTCATTAAAATACCAAAATTTTCCCAAGTCCTAGCTTGAACTTGGGACCTCTCACGCACCCAGAACACTTAACCACTGAAGTAGATACACAATTGTGTCACACCTTCATAAGAACAAAAATAAAAATTCTGGGGTGTTACAGACCAAGTTAGTATATCACGCCACGAAGAGGAACTCCCTCACGTTGAGACATCATCTGAAGCTTTGAAACTTTACATTTTGGTTTTATTTCATGTTTGGACTAACAAAAGAGCTTTTTGCAAGGTTAATTAAGACTTGAAAAAGATTGTTATCATGATATGAATGTGTTTACGTTATGATTAGATGTTTGAATGATTTGTTTGTAGAATATTTGATGACAGTTAGACTGACAACAAATCTGACATTCTATAGCTTGGACCTGGTGATTCGGTCAAACGAGGGGTGTTACACTAGATCTCGCAATATCATGTATAATCTCTGATCAATCGTGATGCTTGAAAATCGTTGAAAAGAAAGAAGAAAATTATTCTTCCTTTATCGATATTCACTTATGCGAATTTTCGATACGAAAAGCTTATGCTATTTTTCTTATTATGTGGTTGTTTAGGTCACAGTGATAAGTTCTTCCCTGTTAGATTGAATCTTAAAGGAGAAATCATGGAGTTCGGATGGAGTATCTCTTTGAAGGCAGTGACAAAGGGTCATTACTACAAGTAGTGTTTGGCGTCGAGAGAAAAGGGATGATGCATCTAAGGAAAGAAACCAAACATGGCATGAATTAATGAGTAATCAGAGGGATGAATGTAGGAATAGATTTGGGAATCATATCAATCCGATTCTAAAATCTAACTTGGAAGGTTTTTCTAATATGTATTTCTCAAATTAGAGTGGTTCTTCTAGTCAAATGGGTTGAATCAATATGGTCTATGATGTTGAAGATGACCCAATAGTGCTTATTAATGAGGAGAAATGACCCAGAACTAAAGAAACGGGTCCTAATGTTCCTACTTCTACTAATTCATTTGGAGCTTTAGTTGAGGGAAATAATGCTCACTAAAATCAGATATCGACGGTTACCAAGGGGCAAGCCGACTGGTCGCCATGAAACTTTTATCATGGAATGTTTGCGGATTAGAGAGTTCGTGGGTTATTTTAAAGCTTTGATTTATGTTAAAGTCTATTAATCCGCAAATTGTCTTCTTAATGGAGACTAAGCTAGATAGGAAGAGGATGGTGAAAGTGTAACACTCCTAACCCGTATCCGACGCTGAAACAAGGTTATAGAGAATTACCAAACTTATAACTCAATCAATCAAACATTTATGTACATTTCTCATTCAATTCAAAAACCATGCAGATACATTCATATGGTCCTAAATACGAGCCCCCGAGGCCCAAAATATATATTAAAAATGGTTTGAGAGGACTAAACCGAGTACTCAAGAATTTTTTTAGAAAAACATTACAATTTTTCAAAGTACAGGGGACACATGCCCGTGTGGCCAGACCGTGTGTCTCACACGGCCAAGGGACATGCCCGTGTCCCAAGTCGTGTGGGCATTCGAGATGGGATCACATGGCTGTGTCTCAGTCCGTGTCCGACACCGTGTAACTCACTGAATTGTGCCACACGACCGTGTCTCTGTCCTTGTAGGCAAAAATAAACTATTTTTCAAGCCATATTCCTTACCCACATTGGTACCAACCTATACACATCAATTTGCATATACGTAGCATAAATAGGCACTCAAAACCAACTAATATGAAGTTTATAACATATACTTCCACACATACAACATGATATCCATAAACACATTCAAATGATCACTTTAAAACTTACCAAATATACTTCTAAAGCATACCTAAATGGTTAACCTCACCTATGAGATCTTGTGCCTAAATTCAACATGCATACCATATTTCAACTTCAACCATTTGGTACCCTAATACCAATTCACAAACAAGGCATTACATAACAACCATACATCATATATAATAAGGCCATTTACATATTTACATAACAAAATATGCCAAATTCAAGCCAAATCAAATGGCTAAATACACAATAAAACATAAAAGCCACCATTAGCCAAAATGACCTATACATGCCATTTAACCCAAAATATAAAGTCATAAGTACCAAAATAACGTTTAATAGTGTAATGTGTTCCCTGACGACTTCCAATCCGAACAAGCTTCTGAATCACAATAAAACACGGAAAAATAAACTGAGTAAGCAATTAAGCTTAGTAAGTTTGTATAACACAGAATTAAACTTACCATTTCACCAGAATTTAGGTAAGTAATTCAAAGCATAACATAATTCAATTTGGCCAAAGCCTATCACATAATCAATAACCAAGTTATCCATGTATTCATATAAAAACTGAGAATCATGTATGAATTCAACAATTATTAAATTCCATGTACATGTAACATCTACACCGTATATCCGTATATCATATATAGATCATTTCCATGTAAATACATGTACTAGTTTGTATCAAACTTGTATAATCTCGTAATGACACTATGCCCATTGAACCACTTAGAATATTATTAGATAAGCGGGCAGCACACACGAGGTGCACTAAACTATAATCCTTCAATTCCTGTACATATATGCTCTTACGAGCCATAATTGGTAAGCTTCTCCAAGCTGAACAACGGTAAGCTCATACGAGCTGAGAATCAGGAAAATCTCACGAGTTATAAATTGGTAAGCTCATACGAGCTGTGGTGGGTCCGCAACACATGTAAGACCTCAACCAAATTGATAACCCTAATGACATGTCATTTGTATCCTACGAATTCCTAAGGTTCAAACGGGGCACGGTCTTCTTCATACGTCATCGGTTATGCATTGGATAATCATTCATACTAATTAATCCGTTCACATACATATATTTCAATTAAAGTATATAAATACTCAAATTAATTATACAAAATACTAGTAGCTATCGTTACGTCTACCGAATTAAATCCGCTATTCAACCAATATTAACAGGTAATATAGAGTAAATAAGGAATCATCCCACGAAGAAGCTCGCGTTAAATCTATTTGAGAAGAATTGAAATTAAGCTAATGTTAATCACACACACGCATACAAGAAAAAAGAGGGGGTTCGTGCTTCTATGTTTGCTAAAATAATATAAGGTAACGAACAAGTGAAACTTCAATTAAGAATTTTTAAAATTGTCAATCAAATAAAGAGAAAGAAGGCTTAGTTATTGACTCCTCAATCCGCCAAGCAAAAGTCATTTGCGACCTTAAATTATCCTAGTAGACTAATTCGGCAACAAGGTTGAAAAATTACTTACGAAGCGACTTCCTATCTCCAGTAATTTTTATCCAATTAGAGAACGTTCATAACTGAAAACCTACCTTTAATTATCTCTTTGTCGACTTATTAAAAGTGCATTTAGTATTTTAGAGACTTCACCTAGCATTAACCATAGAAAATCCTCCAACGGTTTCTAAAATTAAATCCATAGTTGTTTTAATTAGCTGCAGGCCAATTAATCATCACCAAGTCTAAGTTTAATTAAGAAATTCGATTACTCAATTTGTACTTAGATGATTATAAGAAAATTCCTAAATTAAATAGGTAATCAATCCAATTGATTTAGAAAAATTCCTTGAACGATAAAAACAAACAATTAAGGAATACCGATTTTGAATTTAAAACAAATTATGGCTTGGAATCAACTTGTACTTGGCTTCATGAGTGTCTAACTAAGCAAGAGTAATTCAGCCACTCATAGTGAGTAAAACAAAACAAGAATCAATTGAAAACAACATGAATTTTGAACCATTCTTGTTTGGAAGGGCCCCGCTAATCGTCGAGCTTTCCTTCAGCTGCTTGTTCAGCAATTGCTGGTTAATTAGAGGAGTTCCTTCAACTATTTCTGCTGTTGCTTCTCCTCTTTTTATGGAATTAGCTTCCAATCGGGTAACTCAGAATCCCTCTACTCCTTGATTTTTGCTCACTTATCGCATAAAAGTAGCTCAATTAGACTTTCACTCCTACTTAAACTTCTCAAGGTTGAATCGGTCATAGCTAGAAAGAGGAAATTTGAATCAAAATTAAATTTGATCCACTTGCTGACTTTGTCGCATATTCGGCCTACTGTATTTCTAAATTGGACCGAATCTTGCCCTTGGTCCCAATGTCTTTTGTGGTCGATTTGGTCACTTTAATTTTTGTATTTTGACCACGTCAACTTAATTTTCAAAACCAGCATACGATCATCCGTATCCAACAGCTTCATTCGTGAAAATCAGATTCCAAATTGAGTCCATTCGAAACATCCAAATGTCCCTGTCTCGCACATGGCTCAGAAATAACATTAAATTGTTAAATTGGAACGAAAATAAATTATCAAGGTATGGAATGCACTTAATGTAAATTGGGCTAATTTAAAATTTAATTGCTCAAGAATTTATCAATAATTAAGATAATTTAGTTGAATAAGTTAAGCTCAAAATTGAACTTAACAAACTCCCCCATACTTAAACTATTGATCGTCCCTGAGCAATCCCGAAGAATCGAGGGCCAAGTCAAAAAGAATCAAGCTGGATTTCAAGAAATCAAGTCGAATCAAGGTTTGTTGCGCTGTTTATGCTTGGGATGAATTTTGGAATCATCAATCCTAAATTTTGGTTTATCAAAGAAAAAGGGAAATTTACTTTAAATCCACAAATATATACAAAACTTATTCAAAATTCACGAATTCTTCTTTGATCAATCCTCACCGGAAAGAGAAAAAATTATTAACACTCATCACTCAATGTGTTTAGGCTAGTATGCTGCTCTCAAATTGAAAACCGACAGTAATTAACCATCATAGGCTTGCTTGTCCACCTTATCTTATAACATAACACATAAAATTCATAAATATAATTGAGGCTAAGTAAAGGTTGTAATGGGGCCAAGGTAATGTTTAAGGATGGAAGGGATTGATTTGGATGGTGGAGTTAGTTCTCTTAGGCTAGTACAATCATTCGGAAGTCATCAATCTCTCTTATTTTCTATTCTCTTTTTCTTTTTTTTTTAAGAAAAAGGAGGTACAGATGATGGATTCAATCAGCCCTTAATCGTTTCAAATTCCAGCCACCGGACTTGGTAGTCTTGCTTCAATGTGATCTCGTATTCTTTCGTTTAATAAAGATGCTACAACATACCGATTTTTTCTCTTTTTTATATGCGCACCAGCCTCTAATTTCCAGCTAAAAATTGCTCCAAATAGCACTTCAATCGGCCAACCATATGTCGAAATCAAGATGAACTTCTAAACTGAATTAACTAGCCTAAGAAGGTGAGTTAATTTAAGCTTGGTTCAATTTCTAGGGGTAAATAAAAAATTGGGGAATTAAGGCTTCAAATTGGCTAACTAATTGGAGATAGTGTCAAGGTCGGCTTTTATAAGTAATCGTGGCTTAATTCCTAATGCCTCTTAAATCATATTCATGTAAATCAAATGTATCACTAAACTTAATAAGATCTAAAGCAAGTTCTAGAGTAATTGACAGTCGATAACAATAATCATACATGAATGAATAACGACCTCTGAAGTTGGCATTGATGTCCCAACTTTACTCTCTAGGCTCAAACTCCTCACAAGGACCACATGATTGATCAATTAAGCAGACTAATTTTGATCCAACTCCGATTTTAAAGTACAAAATTAAACAAGGAATTTTTCTCTACTTTTTTTGTCTCGAACCAAAATTAGTCAATTGAAAACAAAATTAAACCCAACCAATCGGCATACAACAATCAAAAATCAACTTGAATTCGTAGAATATATTTTCATTTTTTTATTTTAATATTTTTTAAGGAAATTTAATAAAATTTTATTCATGAGATTTGCTAAAAACAAACATCAAATATGTTAGAAAATCAATGAAATGATTCTCCCCCATACTTATTGTTTGCATTGTCCCTAATGCAAAAGAAAATTAAAATACTAATGGAGAGAAACAATAATAATGTAAAAGATAAAAGAAAAACTTCTCTGAATAAGTGGGTTGCCTCCCATAAGCGCCTTTGTTTGAAGTCGTTGGCTCGACATTGCCATTACTTATGGATCCTCAAGATTGATCTCTTCTAACCAAGCTGCTTGCTCCCTTTCATGAAAATGTTTCAACCTGTGACCATTCACTTTGAAAATTTTATTAGTTTCGAGGCTCCTAATTTCGATTGCCCCATGATGATGCACCTCAATTATTATAAACGGTCCAAGCCACCTTGATTTTAACTTATCGAGAAACAGTTTAAGCTTAGAATTAAATAGTAGTACCTTCTCCCCACCTTAAATTCTTTGCGAATCAGCTTTGAGTCACGAAATGCCTTCGACTTACCTTTGTAGATGACCGAATTGTCATATACCTCTAAGCGCAACTCCTCCAACTCTTGCAGCTTCAATTTGCGCTCTTCACCTGCCAAACTATAGTCCAAATTGCATTGTTTAACAGCCCAAAATGACCTATGTTCTAGCTCTACCGGAAGATGACATGCCTTTCCAAAAATAACCCTAGAAGATGACATCCCTATTGGCGTTTTGTAGGCTATTCGAACAGCCCATAATGCTTCATTTAACCTTTGGCTCCAATCTTTCCTATTGAGTTTAACAATCTTCTCTAAAATTCCCTTAATTTCCTTGTTGCTACTCTCAGCTTGCCCATTGGTTTGAGGGTGATAAGCTGTCGATACTTTGTTGGTGACACCATATTGTGAACATAAGGCTCTCAAGGTTCGATTACAGAAATGTGTTCCCTTGTTACTAATTATAGCCATTGGTACTCCATATCTATTTAAGATGTTGGCCTGAAGAAGTTTCACCACAGTTTTAACATCATCGGTCCTAGTTGGAAATGCTTCTACCCATTTCGACAAGTAATCCACACACACAAGAATGTATAAATAACCGAAAGAAGGGAAAGGCCCCATGAAATCAATACTCCACACATCAAATATATCACAAACATAAAAATTATGTAATGGCATTTGATTTTTACTGCTTAAGTTGCCGGTCTCTTGACATGATGCACAATTTTTACAAAATGCGTATGAGTCTTTATGAATAATCGGCCAATATAACCTACACTCAAAGTATCTTATGAGTTGTTCTCTTAGATCCAAAATGTCCCTCACCCTCTCTAGAATGACAAAAATTAAGCACGGATTCTATCTCACTATCATCAACACAACGCCTAATTATTTGGTCGCTATAAAATCGCCAAAGGTATGGCTCATCCCATAAGTAAAATCGGGCTTGGCTTCTAATTTTTTCTCTCAAGTGCCTAGGTGCATTCATGGGGAACTCTTTAGTCACTAAATATTTCACTATGTCGGCATACCATGGCAAAACACTAGACAACTATAGTCTCTCATCGGGAAATAAATCACTCGGCTCACTCCTTACGTCCCCAGTCTCTATCCTACTCAAATGATCAGCCATAAGGTTTTCTTTACCCTTCTTATCCTTAATCTCTAGGTCGAATTCTTGCAACAGCAAAATCCACCTAATCAATCTAGGCTTAGCAACTTTTTTATGCAACAAATATTTAAGAGCACTATGATCAAAAATATAATAACTTTGACTCCTAGCAAATATGCTCTAAATTTCTCTAAGACAAAAACTATGACATAGAGTTCTTTCTCGATTGTGGTGTAATTGCATTGAGCCGGGTTTAATAGCTCACTAGCATACCTAATAATATGACTCTCTACCATTTCTTTGTCCTAGTGCCGCACCAACAGCCTTATCACTAACATCGCATAGAATCTCGAAGGGTAATGCATAATTTGGTCCTTGAATTATAGGTGCCGTGATCAATTTCAGTTTCGGTTCATCAAAAGATTTTTTACAATTCTCATTAAATTCGAATGTGACATCCTTACCTAGCAATGCACATAAGATGAAGATATTTGCGAAAAATACTTGCAAAAAATTCGAATTCCTTTCACAGTGCTCGGATAGAGTAAGTTTTTAATCACCTCAACTTTGGCTTGGTCAACTTCTAAACCTCTAGCTGAGACAACATGCCTCAACACTACACCTTTCTCAACCATGAGATGACATTTCTCAAAATTCAACATCAGATTAGTCTCAATGCAACGTCTAAGCACTAACACAAGATGATGCAAACACTGATCAAATGAATCACCATAAACAGTAAAGTCATCCATAAACACCTCCATTAAATGTGAAATAAAATCTAAAAAAATACTCATTATACCTCTTTGAAACGTGGCTGGTGCATTGCACAATCCGAAAGGCATTCTCTTGAAGGGATAAGTTCCAAACGGGCAGGTGAAAGTAGTCTTCTCTTGATCCTCAGGTGCGATGCGTACCTGTAAATAACCTTAATAGCCATCTAAGAAGCAAAAATGTGAGCAACCAGCTAGCCTTTCCAACATCTGATCCATGAATGGGAGAGGGTAGTGGTCTTTCTTAGTGGCTTTGTTTAGCTTCCTACAGTCTATGTAAACCCGCCAACCGTTCTGCACTCTTGTAGGAACTTCTAACCCTTCCTCATTGGTAACTATTGTGGTTCCTCCTTTATTAAGGACAACATGAATCAGACTTACCCATTTTGAATCAGCTATAGGATAAATAACATCAGCTTCCAACCATTTTAAAATTTCTATCTTAATTACCTCCATCATCGGTGGATTCAAACGGCGTTGGGGGTCGCTTTTAGGAACTAAATTTGGTTTTAAGGCTATCTTGTGAGTGCACAAAGTCGTACTAAGTCCCCTAATATCGGCTAGTGTCCAACCGAAGGCTTCTTTATGCTCCCTAAGAACTTTAGTCAGCTTGGATTCTTGGATTTTGGTTAAGGCATTCGACACTATCAACAGCAAAGTTTGATTTTCACCTAAATAAATGTACTTTAAATTTTCGGACAACTCTTTTAGCTCAAGTTTAGGTGGTGAAATCAGTGAGGGAATTTGCTTATTAGTCACCTTAAGGCGAGGGAGGATCGGTGTGAAGTGTGTCAATTGAGGAGAATTTAATGCACAAACCGAATTAATCAAAGAATCAGAAATAACAAATTCATGCTCATCGATATCAAAGATGCTTTTAGCTAGAACGCCTTTTAACTTGTCATCTTCTCCTAATTCATGAATATTTTGAACAAAATTATCAATTACATAAAGGGCAAACACAGAATTAATATCAGTGGGATATCTCTTACCATTAAATTCCGTAGTTAAATTCCCTTTATGTACATCAATTTTCATTCTAGCGGTCTTAAGGAAAGGTCTGTTTAAAAGTAAAAGTACATCAATCGAATTATCATTAGGTCCCATGTCCAAAACATAGAAATCGGCCGGATAGACTAACTCATTTACTCGCACTAGAACATCTAAGACGCCATCAGGGTAGGCATTACTCCTATCAGCAAGTTGAATTATCAGTTTTGTTTCTTTTAATGAACCTAATTGTACTTTGTCCTAGATACTCCTTGGCATGACATTTATAGAAGCTCCTGAATCAAGCATAGCTCTATCAAGTTTAAGGTCTCCTATCTTACAAGGTATCGAAAACATTCCAAGATCTTTGCATTTAGGTGGAAGTTTCTTTTCAAATACCGCAGATACATTTTCGCCTAAGCTAATCCTCTCATTTCCAATCAATTTCCTTTTAGACGTACATAACTCTTTTAAAAACTTAGCATATCTAGGCACTTGTTTAATTACATCAATTAACGAAATATTAACTTGTACCTTACGGAACGTTTCCAGAATTTCAGCATTGACGTCTGATTTTTCCTTTCTTAAGCGCTGTGGAAACGGAGCTTTCGGCACATAAGATCACTGCTGATCATTAGCGTTTGATCTTCCTTCTACTTGAGGCTCGAAGGCCTGCGTTTTCTACTCAAAATTTGTTGCATCGCGCGAAGCAGTGGGCTGTTGTAGGTGTGATTTTTCTGCCTCCCTTAGCGCTGTTCGTGACGGTTGTGAGTCCGCCTTTGGCATGGCTAAATTCTCCTCTGTTCTATTACCGAATTGACCCTTTTTTACCTCGGTCTCACTCTCCTCATCGCTATTTTGGACGTTTTTCAGTATAGGTCTTAGTCCCTTCCCACTTCTCAAGGTTATTGCAGTAACATTATCCCTCGGATTTGCCACTGGTTATGATGGAAATCGATTATGCACCTGTGCTTGCAAGTTCCCTAGGTTAGCATCGGTCGGTCGCACATTCAACATAGCGTTCAGACTCATGTGCCTTCCAGAACCAGGGGTCTTCGACCCTGCTGCGTACGATTAGCCAGCCTTGCGGCGGTAAAAGGATTAGACGTCCCCCCCATGCTACAGTTCCCCGGCGGTCTGAACTCGGTGACGCATTAGGTTAGGGGGCTGGGCGAAAATAGCTCCTCTGCATCCCAAGGAACGCTGCCCTCCTAGGCGCGCAACACTAAGTAATCCAAGCCAACCCACATTACTGACTAACGGCGGATAATCATATTTCTTAGAGGTACTAAATACAACCCCATGAATGAGCAAAATGGAGGTTGCATTAATGATAAAGATCTCTGGGGAAACCGCTAAAAAAGATTGAACATGTGGGAGGATCCGAACCAATTCTGCTTTCATTTCCCCCGTATGGAGCACTGAGTTACGTTAGTTACGGTCTTCAGTAGGCAGGCTGCACTCTAGTGTCACGGGGCTAGACCTTTCGTCTCGTAATCCGTACGATCTTAGGCGATCCGTTCGTCTCAAACTCACCTAAGTCAGCCTTTACGCCCAAAAGTGAGAATTCTTTTAAGAACTCTAAGGCACCAATTTGTATAGCGGAAGTGATTGTGCCAAAAGAAGCTACAAAAGAACAACAGAAAGCCAAAGAAAGAATGCACACAAAGTGTTTAACTAAATGCTCAAGAATTCTATTACTCTTAAGAATTCAGCTAACAATGGATGAGTACAAATGAGGGAAAGGCTCTTTATTTATAGTTGAGCTCCCCCAAAACCGACGGTCAAGATACATTTACATCGACGGACAAGATTCACTATATCCCTTGATTTTAGAGATTTACATGATTTGTCATATCAAATCTAATCTAATCTTTACAAGATATGATTCTCTCTATCTTCTAAGATTAGTTACTAAAATTAGCCTAATTTGCCATGTCTTCATCATCGGGACAACCAGGCTTCCATCTGACAGGCTTCTTCAATAGTACTCTAAATCGAGCCAATTTTCGTAGGCTAAATGTTCCCCATCTAATCGATAGACCTCAATGGGGCGCTTCTTGTGCCATGGTCACGGGCTTTGTACTTTGGCCCGTGACACTAGGCGGCGACTAGGAAAGATCGCTAGACCAGCAGCCAAACCAACAATGAATGTGTAATGATAGTGATTCCATACCAGGTTCAATAAATAATTGAATGTAGAAAAGGGATCCTAAACAAAAAAAGGAGCCTATGACCCCGGGGAGGTCGAATTCAAAACTATATTTTTGAGTATACCCATTACCAAAAAATGGACGTCACTTCTAGATCGAGCCCGAGATCTTCTTGAAAATGGGAAGATCTGGGATTATTAGGCGGCCAACCTCATGCTTATTAGCTCTTGTGTGGCGTTCAAGCCTCGAATCGAATCCTAAATCAACTGATTTAATGTAGGCATCGCTCTTTCCTTTGTCCTTCCCCCGATTTTTGCCTTAAAACTAGTGATTACTTCCGATCCGAAGCACCCCTTTTCCATTCCATTCTGCCGCTTTTGGGTTTCGGAGGCCACGCCCCCCTAGCGCTTCATTTCCTTATCGATCTCAAACCAAGTTTCTTTGTTCTCAATCTTGGCTTTGAACTCATGGAGATAGGGGATTTGCGCCTCTTCAGCCAAGTCCTCCATGTCAGAAAGAAACTTGACCGCGTCGACGATTTTCTCCAATTTTTGATTATCGTCCACTCCCGCCGCCCGAGCTATTTCTTTTGCTTTTTGAAATAGCTCATTGCGTAAGCGATCACATTCTCGGGCATTTTCTTCCGTTTCACATTCTAATTGGGCAGATTCGACCGGAGAAATGTTTAGGGGAAAGGCATTTTAATCCATCTTGGGCCCCACGCATAAAATAAAGCCACACGACTAAGAAAAAGTATGACTACTGAATTAAATAAATTGCAATTCTAAGAAAAATCAAGATAAATCCCAATAAATTCGTTCTTAGAAAGATAAATACCGAAAAATCCGTCAATAAATGACGAACCCCATTATACAGATAATAGGACAGGGCTAAGGCAGCAATTGAAACGAAAATTAGAAGAAGTTTTGATGAATAAAAGAAGAATTGGTAGAAATTCGTATAGGTGAAGCAAATCAAACCTATTTTCAGACAAAGAAGATAAAAAAACAAAAGTATAGTGGCTAGGAAAGCCCCGAAGATTCTATGGGAAATTGGAAACGTCGAAGTTAGTTGTGGATTATAAATAGGAAGATGAGGACGAAGGATATTTGAACTACGATTATCACGTCTGATTAGATCATTACGTAGGAAAGATGAAAGTTTTAATAAAATCTCTTTCTTTTCCTTAAATAACATTTTTTTGCTTCATTCTTTGACTGCTCTGCTCCCCCTTTTTCCGGGGTAGCGCTCTTGAAGCTACCTTCTCCCCGAGGTATACTTTGAGTCCTGGTGCAGAACTTTAGATAAATTGATCTTCACATTGATCGATTACATGGTCTTAAGCTCGACCTTTCTCATCATTGACTAGGCTTTGGCTCCTACTCTACCAGACAGTAACCAGCTCAATAGAGCACCTTTGGGCACTGGCTTTTCGAAAGCAAGTTAGAAAAGAGCTTGAGATCGTGTACCCACCGTTCCGGGTTTTGGCTAGACAAGGTAAACTGAACACAAAGACAATCTATATATAGAAAGTCATAGGTTCGGTAGACTGAACATAAAGAAAATCTATAAAGAAAAAGTCAAGTATGACGCGTTTTTTTTTGTTTACTCAAGGCGAATCAAAACCTTTACTTTTCTTCTTCTCTTATGAAATTTCTCTAGTTAGCGTATCACTCCTAAATGCAGCCTTTCCTTTATATTTTATACGAAAAACTAAAGAAAGCATTTCTATATCTATATTATTCGATACCACCAAATGAAAATGACTCCTGAATCTTGCGCACGGCGGGGAAAGAGTGGCCGCTCAAGTCGCATTATTTACGCAATTCCTTGATCTGATCGGTACCTTACCGTCCAAAGAAAGCACCCTTGATCCTTCCCTTCCTCTTCAAGTATGAATTTCCTAATCCAACCTCTTTTGAGGAGAGGCCTAAAAAGGGGAATAAGTTTCCCACTGGCCACTCCACGGATGAATGCCCATTTTGGAATAAGGAGTTGTTGGGGTAGCTGGATCAGAACGTTCGCCTAGCGCTAGTGTAACCCTCAAACGAGAAGGGAGATTGGCAAGTGTTGAGCATGTCGAACTGGTAGCTTGATTGGCGAACCAGAACTCGTTCTATTCGATATTGATTTCCGTAGAGCAGTACCTAGAAAAAGAGAAAGACCTTAGGGGCGCAAGGAAGAGCCGAAACCCTAGAATTTAATTCATACTGCAAATTAGTCCCCTATTTAGCTAGCTTAAGCTACAACAATCCTAAAAACATAAAAATCATTAAAAATGAGTAAAAACTTCACTTACATACAATGGATTTAGCCTAGCCGAATTTTAACCTTCAAAACTCCCATTTTCTTTATGTTTTTCGATTGAAGAAAAAAGAAATAGGAAAAGATGATAGCTAGCTTTTGTTTTGTTTATTTTTATCATTTAATTGCCTAATTACCATATTACCCTTACTTAACTTTCAAAATTACTCAATTACCAAGCCGTGCACTTCTACTAACTCATTTAATGGTCTAATTATCACATAAGAACTTCTACTTTAAGGTTCTATAGCTATTTAACACCTTTAGCTAATAGAACACAACTTTCGCACTTTATGTGATTTAGCCCTTTTTCATAAATTAAGCATACAAACGATAAAATTTCTTAACGAAATTTTTATACTATCATATTATCATGCTATAGACCTCAAAATAATGTTAAAATAAATTGACTCAGATTTATGGTCCCGAAACTACTGTTCTAATTTCACTAAAAACGGCTCGTTACAACTCTCCCTTTAGGAATTTTCGTCCCCGAAAATTTTACTAGAAAATAGGTTAGGATATTATTTTCTCATGGTTTCCTCGGGTTCCCAAGTAGCCTCCTCAATATCATGACGATGCCAAAGAATCTTCACTAAGGCTATTATTTTGTTTCTTAACTCTGTGATCTCTCGAGCTAAAATTCTGATCGGTTCTTCGATATACGACATGTCTTGCTGAATCTCAACCTCGGTCAGAGAAGTTATATGCGAAGGATCCAATCGATACTGTCGTAACATGAATACATGGAACACGTTATGAATCTTATCCAACTTTGATGGTAACTCAAGTCGATATGCCACTGACCCAATTCTCTCGATAATCTCTTATGGTTCAATAAATCGCGGACTCAACTTTCCTTTGCGACCAAATTGGAGAATTCTTTTCCAAGGCGATACTTTCAGAAACAGTTTATCACCAACCTGAAATTCAATATCCTTACGCTTCAAATTCGCATACAATTTCTGTCAATCTAAAGCTACTTTCAAATTGTCACGAATCACTTTCACTTTCTATTTAGTTTCTCAAATCAAATCGACCCCGTGTATCTTTTTCTCACAAAGCTCGATCTAGTACAATGGAGTTTGGCATTTACGACCATACAAAGCTTCATACGGTGCCATCTTAATGCTCGATTGAAAGCTATTATTATACGCAAATTCAACCAACAGTAAATATTTTTCCCAATTACCTTCGAACTATAAGACATAGCAATAAAGCATATCCTTGATAATCTAAATTACTCTCTTGTAATTTCTTCCAAAATCGCATGTAAACCGTAGATATTTATCCGAAATAATGGAGATAAGCACTCCATGTAATCTGAGAATTTTAGAAATATACAACTCAACCAACTTATCAAGTGAAAAGTTTGTACGCACAATGCGCGGACTTCGTCAAATGATCCACAATGACCCAAATATCATTTTTCTTTTTCGGAGGTTGTGGTAATCCCAATACAAAATCTATCGTAACTTTATCTCATTTCCACTCCGATATCATCACTAGTTGTAATAATCCTGAAGGCACATGATGTTTGGCTTTAACCTATTGACAAATTAAACATCTTGACACAAAGTCAGAAATATCATGTTTCATACCCGACCTTCAGTACATCTGTCTCAAATCACTATACATCTTATTACTTCCCGGATAACAGACAAGCTACCACTGTACGCTTCGTGCAAAATTTTCTATATAAGCTCAGGATTTTTTGGTACACAAACTCTACCTTAGAACAATAAACAGTTATCGAGTCCAACCTAAAATTCAGAATCAGAAGTGGACTCACACTGTACTAATTTAGCTTTCAAATTATCATCACATTTCTGAGCCTCACAGATTTGCTAAAAAAACATCGATTTAGCTTTTAACTCGGCTAATATCGAACCATCATCAGACAGTTAATCGTGTATTCAACGCTTAAAAGGCAAACAATGATTTTCTACTCAAAGCATCCGCGACTACATTTACTTTCCCCAAGTGATAATCAATTAGTAACTTATAGTCTTTCAACAATTCTAGCCATCTTTACTGTCTCAGGTTTAAATCTTTTTGTGACATCAAATACTTCAAGGTCTTATGATCGATAAATATGTGACACTTCTCACCAAACAAGTGGTGTCGCTAAATTTTTAATGCAAACCGTTTAATAATGCATCACTAAAAATCACAAATTCTTTACCCAACTCAAGCTGAACCAAAACTGGTGCTTTGGTTAATAGTGATTTCATCTGGTTGAAACTCTGTTACAATTGAGCTTTCAATTCTTTCAACTTTATCAGAGCCATTCTGTACGGAGCTATCGATATCAGTGATTTTCCCGGTACTAACTCGATAACAAACTCAACCTCTCTGATTGGTGGCAACCCAGGTACCTCTTCTGGAAACACATCTGGATATTCACAAACCATTGGCACTGATTCTAAATTCGATTTAGACACTTTTATATCAAGTAAATGTGCAAGGTAAGCATCGCAGCCCTTTCTCATATATTGTTGCGCTAACATAGTTGATATCACAATAGGCAACCCACTCGAATCATCAGACACAATAATCTTTTGTCTATAGCTTACAACTGCATCATGTAGAGTTAGCCAATCCATACCCAAAATCACATCAAATTCATTAAACGGTAAAAGCATCAAATCGGTCGGAAAACTATAACTTTGAATCATTAAAGGATAATTCTTGCAAACTTTTTCAATTAGGACATACTGGCCTAAGAGTTTCGATACCTTAACCACGAATTCAGTGGACTCGATAAGTAAACTCTTACTAGATGCTAAGTTTGTACATATATATAATTGAGTTGATCTGGGATCAATTAAAGCAGTTACATCAGTGTTATAAAGAGAAAAAGCAACAGTGATAATATCTGGCACCAAAGCATCTTCGAGAGCACGAATGGCTTAAGCTCTAGCTGGCACCCGTGCCCCGGATCTCACTACAGAATCCCTCGTTGCACTTCGACTACCACTCAGATTTCCAGTGTTTCAGGGTGGTCTCCCTCTAGTAGCAATACTGCTCAGATACGAGTCTCGAACCAGAAGACGATACTTCGTGAATGGAGGATGATGCGTTACTTTCAATGTCATCGAAGTCTGCTCGATTGGAATCCATTACTATATGAAAAACATGATTTTAAACTGTTCACATGCATATATTTTAATTAAAGTATATAAATACTCAAATTAATTGTACGAACTTACCTCAAACTCGTACGAAGAAATACGATCGTTTAGTTCACGACTTTATCCTTTCCTCGATTTAATTCTGCAAGTTTATTTTCTTGATCTATATAATCAAATTTAACTACTTTAATCACAATTCTATTCAATTCAATCCAAATTTCATGCTATGGAAAAATTATCATTTTGCTCCTAAACATTTGACTTCTTTATAATTTAGTCCCTAGGCTCATAAAATGAAATTTATGCAATTTCATCCCTATATAAGCCTTGCCAAATTTCATATGTGCATATAACAGCTCATACATTTCACAATTTCACATATTTAATACATAATTTTTATATTTTTCAATTTAATCCATATTTGACAATTTCACTAAAAATCACTTAACAAAAGTTGTTTATTTAAAAACAAATATTCATATTCTTCCATTAAACTTCAAGAACAACTAGAATACTCACATGGAAAAATCCTAGAATTTACTTCATATTGCAAATTAGTCTCCTATTTAGCTAGCTTAAGCTACAACGATCCCGAAAACATAAAAATCATTAAAAACGAGCAAAAACTTCACTTACATGCAATGGATTTAGCCTAGCTGAATTTCAACCTTCAAAACTCTCATTTTCTTTGTGTTTTTCGATTGAAGAAAAAAAGAAATAGGAAAAGATGATAGCTAACTTTTGTTTTGTTTATTTTTATCATTTAATTGCCTAATTACCATATTACCCTTACTTAACTTTCAAAATTACTCAATTACCAAGCCATGCACATCTAATAACTCATTTTTAATGGTCTAATTACCACATAAATACTTCTACTTTAAGGTTCTATAGCTATTTAACACGTTTAGCTAATACAACACAACTTTCGCACTTTACGCGGTTTAGTCCTTTTTCATAAATTAAGCATACAAACGGTAAAATTTTATAAAAATTTTACGACTTCAGATTTGTGGTCCCAAAACCACTTTTTTGATTTCACTGAAAACGACCTGCTACAGAAAGTGCAAATGAGATGTAGATTCACAAATGGGATTAATTTTCAAACAGAAGGTTCTAGAGGAATGTGGAAGTTTGAAATGGAGATTTACGGGTTTTTACGGAACCGCAGTTGTAATACATAGAGAAGATAGTTGGAATCTACTTCGGTGCCTTGGGGAAAATTGTGTTGTACCTTAGCTAATTTGTGGGGATTTTAATGAGATTCTATATGCTCATGAGAAGGTGGGAGGAATTCCAATGGATGAAAGGCATATGAAGAACTTTTGAAATGTGCTTGAGGATTACCAGTTAGTGGATGGTGGTTTTTTAGGTTCTTGCACACTTGGGAGAGAGGTAATTTATCAGAAACAAATATTAGAGAACGGTTAGACAGATGAGTGATGAATGTAGATTGGCTAAGTTTATTCCCTAATTATTCTATTGATCATTTATCTCACTCCTTTCCGAAGCACTGTCCATTGTTAGTTAAAACTAACCAAGGAGGAAATAAAGGCGTAGAAAGTTTAGATTTGAAACATTGTGGGTCTTGGAGGATTCATGCGAAATAATTATTCTTAGGGTGTGGGAGTCTAAATTCGATGATATTTTAACCAAATTGGATGCTTTAAAAGAAGCATTGTAGAAATGGGAGAGGGATATAAAAATGAAACGGGGTGAGGAAGTAGAAAACTTGAACAATAGGTTGGAATTACTTATGGAAGCAAAATGAGACGAAACATTTGAAGAACTTATTGATATTAAAATGCAATTAAATTGGGAGATGGAGAAATAAAAACTTTGCTGGGGACAAACGGCCCAAGCAAATTGGTTGAAAATGGGTGACAAGAACACAACGTTTTTTCACAGAATTGCATATTAAAGAAACATGCTAATTGAATAAGGGTTTTGGAGAATGAAAGGGGCATGATCTAGCATGAAGAAGAGGAGATGGCGACGATGGCTCATATTTATTTTAACGAGTTGTTCTCTTCAAAAGTAGAGGGAAATATGGCACATATACTTTTAAGAGTGGAGCAAAAAATCACAGAGGAAATGAATCATATGTTAATAGAAGCTTATACGAAGGAGAAGATTTTTACTACTGTGAAAAGTATGGGACCAACGAAAGTAGCGAGTAGTGACGACTTTTCGATAATTTTTATCAACAATTTTGGCACATTATTGGACGAGATGTGAGCAATTTTTGCCTAAGTATTCTTAATAAAGGTATGTCCCTCGAATTTTGCAATGCTACTAATATTGTTCTCATTTCAAAATTTGTTCAACTCACGAACTTATCAAACTTTAGACCTATAAGTTTATGCTCAGTTCTGTACAAGATAATTTCTAAAACAGTAGTAAATTGCTTCTAAAAAATTCTAGATTGTTGTATAAATGAGGCTTAAAGACAAAGGCAGATTAGTCACTGATAACATACTACTTGCATATAAAGTTCTACATACGTACAAGCAAAAAAGAGTAAGGAGGAAAGGTTTTTTGGCGTTAAAATTGGACATGAGTAAAGCATATGATCATGTTAAATGATCTTTTTTACGTTAAATGCTATTGAAGATAGGCTTTGCTAGTTCGCGGGGAGATTTTATTATGCACTGCATCAATTCCGTCTCATATTCGATTGTGATAAATGGGTGTGAAGGTGAAAAGTTCAAGCCAAACAGGGGGTTAAGGCAAGGGGATCCTTTAAGCCCTATCTTTTCTTGGTGTGTAGGGAGGGGTTATCGACTGTAATGTGTGGAAACACGAAAATTTACACATTTTGGCATACCTTTTTTAACTTAAAATCATATAGTTTCGATAAAATTCTTGTTGAAAAAATAATTATTTTTTACAAAATAATTAAAGTACACTTAAAATATGAACATGTTGAATTTTATTTAATTTTATAATTAATTTTGATAAATTTTGGTTATTTTTGACAGATTTGTACAAATGGTAAAAATGGCTCAGTAGACACTGCTAGAAGCACATAATCAAGAAGCAATTTGAAGTATCGAGACGAACTAAATTTTAGCCTAAGACGATCCAAAATTATATTTATTAATTCATAATATAATTAATTTTAATTTATATCCAATTTAATTTGGGTTAATAAATTATTATTAATTAGTTATGAAAAGTGGTTCAGTTGAACTGAACTGAGTAAACCAAACCGACCAAGAAATGAGCAGCCCAAAAACTATCCCAAAAGCTGACTCAAATCAACTTATTAGCTAATTATTTAAGCTTGCAAAAAGGCCCTTGAAGACTTGTTCAAGTTGCATTCAAGCCCCTCCACAATTGGAGGCTTTATGGATTTGCCCCAACCTAAATTAGCAAAGCTGAAACTATCAACCTTGCCACATGTGTGGCCGGCCAAGGGAGAGCTCTTTGGCTGATAATTTCAACTACTTTTAGCAGCTCTCTTCACTATAAAAACCCTTTTAGGCTGGTCATTTTAAAAAACACACCTCAAACATTCACATCTTTCCTCTCTTCTCTCCATTTTCTTTCTTCTTTTCCATTCCAAAATTCCCTTGCTCTCTTGCTGATTTTTCCTCTTGGGAAAGGGGAGTTCATCAGCTATTTGGAGCAGCAATTAAGTGTTCATAACAGCCTTGGTTAACAAGGACAACGGAGAAGGAAGAACGGAACAACTAGTCAAGCCACAGAAAACACCGAATTTGATTCTTATTCCTTATCTCTTTAATTTTTGTTGTTGTTATGCTGAACGTATCTATGAATATTTCTATTGTGGGAATGGTTAATTTAATCAATTTAGCTTAAATTTAATTCATGTTAGGTTCATTGCATTTTGTTTATTAGAATTATTGAAAATGTGTTATGTTGTTATAGGCCTCGATAAGATGCTTTATTAAGTAAAATCATGACTAAGTTATTCTTGCATTACAATTGTTAGATAACTAATGAATTAATTATTTAAATGGATTAAAATTGTAATTAATGGACACAGTACTTAATCTGTGCATGTTTAATCATCTAAGATAGATGATGGTTAGATTAGTAACGGTATCTGACAATACATTTTCCTTGTATAACTTGTAAGATTATTGTGATTAAACTGTTTTAAGGCAATGATACTTTGTTACGTCTCATATTCTTTTATGTGCTTATTAAATCGAGTTAATTGTTTGAATTGGTATAGGGATATGTATAAAAGATTATTTCGATTTAATAAGTATGTATGTGCAACATATTTGCCTATTAAAATTTGTTTAATCGATTGAATTAACATAGGGATATAGTCAAGAGATAAATGAATTTTGATAGGTGAATATGTTCAGAAGTTAACAAATTACCGAGACGCCGGGAACTTATTAGTAACAATATAAACATGAGTTTAATAATTCTAAGTTAAGAAATGTAATTAATCTAACACAATTATGTCATCTTGATTAAAATTGTATTTTGAAATCGTGCATTTGAGATTTATTTATTTAATTTATTTAGTTTAAAATATTAGTTTTTAATCACCCTCTTCAAAAAAAATATTTTTCTTCACCAAAATGTTGTAAATAGCATTCATAAATAATTCTTTTCATAGTCCCTATGGGTACGATAACTCGAAATTTACTTGTCACTTCATTACTTGTTACGATTGTGTACACTTGCACATTTCTATCGTTCCAAGTTTTTTGCGCCATTGTCAGGGACTGTGTTTTAAAAAAAACCATTATTTGTTAAGTTGTTAGTTTTGCATTTTAGTTTACAACTTGAGACATTTTATAATGGTCTCAATGCTCACACAAGAATGGTAATGGACGCTTCTGCTAATGGTGCTCTCCTTTCTAAGTCTTATAATGAGGCTTATGAAATCATTAAGAGGATTTCTAGCAACAATTATAAATGGCCAACCAATCGAGCAGCGTCAGGAAGATGAGTCACTGGAATACATGAAGTAGACGCTCTTACTTCACTCGCATATCAAGTGTCATCAATATCCTCAATGTTAAAAAATCTTACTACTAATGAGTTTAATAGTTTTGCAGCACATCCACAAAATCAATTTGAAAATATAGCATATGTTTATTATGGAGAAGGACATTTGTTCGAAGAATGTCCATCGAACCCAGAATCTTTATATTGCATAGGTAACCAAAACCAAAATCGAGGAAGGCAAGGGCTACATTCCAATTTCTATAACCCATCATGGCGAAACTACCCGAATTTTTCCTAAAGTAACCAAGGGGCAGGAACCAGTAACAATTATCTCCAACCTAGATCGACCCAGCCACCTAGTTTTTCCCAACAAACTCAAAAACCAACCTAAGCTGAACCATCCAATAGCCTAAAGAATCTATTTAAAGCATACATGGGAAAAAATGATGCCCCTCTAAGGAATTTAGAGAATCAAGTGGGCCAGCTTGCAATTGAACTCAAAAACTAACCACAAGGTGCTTTACTTAATGATACGGAGAATTCGAGGAAACAAGAAATTCAGAAGCAGAAGCAGAAGCAAGAAATTCAATTTAAGAAATCCTGGATGTTTTATCATACCTTTCAATATTGGAGCAACATATTGTGGTAAGGCACTATGTGACTTGGGTGCGAATTTCAACTTAATGCCCATGTCAATATTTAGGAAATTGGGGATAGATGAAGTTGGGGAATTTGATGCCCATGACAATTATTAAAATTGTGTTATGTTATTATAGGCCTCGGTAAGATGCTTGATTAAGTAAAATTATGACTAAGTTATTCTTGCATTACAATTGTTAGGTAACTAATAAATTAATTATTTAAATGGATTGAAATTGTAATTAATAGGCATAGTACTTAATCAGTACATGTTTAATCATCTAAGGTAGATGAGAGATAGATTAGCAACGATATCTGACGATACATTTTCCTTGCATAACTTGCAAGATTATTGTGATTAAACTGCTTCAAGGTAAGGATACTTTGTTACCTCACATAGTCTTTTATGTGCTCATTAAATCGAGTTAATTGTTTGAATTGACATAGAGATATATACAAGAGATTATTTTGATTTAATAAATATGTATGTTCAAAAACATATTTGCCTATAAAATTTTTTTTAATCGGTTGAATTGACATTAGGATATAGTTAAGAGATAAATGAATTTTGGTAGGTGAGTATGTTCACAAGTTAGCAAATTACCAAGTTGCCGTGATCTTATTCGTAACAATATAAACATGAGTTTAATAATTCTAAGTTATGAAATGTAATTAATCTAACACAATTATGTCATCTTGATTAAAATCGTATTTTGAAATCGTGCTTTGAGATTTATTTATTTAGTTCACTTAGTTTAAAATTTTAATTTTTAATCACCCTCTTCAAACAAAATATTTTTCTACACCAAAGTGTTGTAAATAGCATTCATAAATAATTCTTTTCACAGTCCCTATGGGTACGATAACTCGACATTTACTTGTTATTTTATTACTTGTTGCGATTGTGTACACTTGCACTAAATATCGAGTGTAAACACGAAAACCTGCATATATTTACATACCCTTTTTAACTTAAAATTATACAGTTTCAATAAAATTTTTGTCGAAAAATAATTAATTTTTACAAAATAATTAAAGTGCACTTAAAATATGAACATGTTGAATTTTAGTTAATTTTATAATTAATTTTGATGAATTTTAGTTATTTTCGACAGATTTGCACAAAAGGCAAAAAATGGTTCGACAGACACTGTTAGAAGCACAAAACCGAGAAGCAATTTAAAGTATCGAAGCGAACTAAATTTTAGCCTAAGACGGTCCAAAATTATATGTATTAATTCATTATATAATTAATTTTAATTTATATCTAATTTAATTTAGCTTAATAAATCATTATTGATTAATTATAAAAAAGTGGTTCAGTTGAATTGAACCGAGTGAACCGAACCGACCAAGAAATGAACAACCCAAAAACCATCCCAAGAGCTGACTCAAATCAGCTTATTAGTTGATTATTTAAGCTTGCAAAGAGGCCCTTGAAGACTTGTTCAAATTGCATTTAAACTCAACATTTACTTGTCGCTTTATTACTTGTTGCGATTGTGTACACTTACACATTTTCGTCGTTCCAATGTGCTTAGCTAAAAAGGATGGGATGGTGAAGGGAGCTAGAGTAAGTTGAAGGGGTCCAAAGATTTCCTATTTACTTTTTACGGATGACAGTATATTGTTTAGGGAGGCTTCAAATCAAGGGGTTCAAACTTTAAAGAAGATTTTGTAAGAGTATGAAGAAGCTTCAGGTCAATGCGTAAATTATGAGAAGTCTACGATTCTTTACAGTACAAACACAATTGATCAGCTAAGGAATTCACTCTAATTTCTTCGAATCTGGAAAAATATCTAGGTCTCCCAAATATAGTAAGAAAGAAAAAAAAATTGGTGTTTTAAGGTTTAAAAGATTGCATGAAGCAAAAAATTACCAATTGAAGCACTAAATTTCTATCGTAAGGTGGTAAAGAAATTTTCATAAAATTAGTTCTTCTATGGCTTGTTTTTTATTACCTAGATTGTTATGTTTCGAGATGAAGAACATCTGCACATCATTTTGGTGGCAAAAGAGCTATAGAAAGCAGGGGATTCTTCGGTGTGCTTGGAGACAGCTATATAAGCTTAAAGAGAATTTTGGTTTAGGGTTTCATAGTTTAGATAAATTTAATCTTTTGTTACTTGCTAAACAGGGTTAGTGATTGATTAATTATTCCAATTCATTAATTGTGCGTACTTTGAAAGCGAAGAATTATCCAAACTCCAATTTTGAGAGTGCAAGTTTAGGGAATATACCTTCCGATACCTAAAAGAGTATCTGGGTTGCGAAGGAAGTGCTCTAGGAGGGGTTGGGTTGGAGAGCAAGTAGTGGGATCAAAATTTTAGTTCAGGATTCAACATGGGCACCAAAGTTGTAAACTACAGAATCCAAAATGGTGTACTCTGTCAGGATACTCTTTTGATAACAGATTTGATTGATAATGTTAATAGGGAATGGAAAGCGGATTTCATAAGGATACCTTTAGTGACAATGATGCTAAAAGGATCATGAATATCCCACTGTCCAAATTTTAACATGATAATTACCAATTGTGGAGATGAGAGGCGTTTGAAAAATTTACAGTCCGAAGCGCATACAAAGCTCTATTACAATAGGACACAAAAGCTAACCATGTATACAACCAGGAACAAATTGGGAACTTTACAAAAAAAACTGCGGGACTTAAAATTGCTCTCTAAGTTGAAAATCACAATCTCGTGAATCTCAAAGAACTATCTGCCTACCCTAAGTATTCTACACTATAAAAGAATGACTAATTCTAGTTTCTATCCACGATGTACAGGTGAAATTGAATCCAGTACCCATGCCCTGCGGGACTGCCCTATGACAAATGATATATGGCATCATTTAGGCTAGATTTGGCATGAAACGATGTTAAATATGGAGTTACTAGAGTGGATTACCTAGTTTTTTGAACATAACACCAACACACAGTAGACTGTTTGCATGTGCTCTCTAGGATATTTGGATAGAAAGAAATAAGCGGATTCATAAGGGTTAGAGAAGATTTGGAAATTATATACCAGACTCAATAAGGAATCATATTCGAGAGATCAATAGTTTACAAGTTCCCTTACATGTTAGATCGATGGAGTCAAAAAGCTGGCAATCGTCGAAATCCCCGTTCGTGAATATCAATTTTGACGCGGCCTACAGAAAACAAGAGGAAAAATCATGCTTTGGGATTGTGATTCGAAACTAGGAGGGACAAGTTCTGAGCTAAAAAATGGTTATTAATGAAAACGCACCTTCTGTCTTTGCGGCCGAAGTGCTTGCATGCATTCAAAGTATCCAGAAGGGATTGAGGCAAGGTTTAATGGACACGGAGGTTGAAGGAAATGCACTATCTGTCATAAAGAAATTGTTAACTGAAAGGGAGGATAGATTATAAATTGGAGCCTTAATCAGAGATGGAAATCTTTTGGGGAGCAGTTTCACACCTGTATTTTCAAATATTGTCCTTGAACAGTGAATGGAGTTGCACACTTACTATTTGTTGAAGGCTTGAAGACAGGAGAACAATGGAGCTTACGAGATGATGTCCCTGAGTTTGCAAGAGGAGCAATGGAGAGGGATAGGAGAGGTTTGATTTTCTGAAGAGATCTGGGGACTATGTTGTTTTTAGGAAGAAGAAGGGTTTTTGCAGGGGAAAGGCTATGAAAATATCAGAAATGAAGAACTTTTTTCAACGATTAGTTTCCCCATGTTTTGTTGCTTTTCAAGAGGTGGGACTGTTGGTTTTCTCGGTTGAAATATAGAAGTTTCTAAAGCGCCCTCTTTCTTTAGCTGGGTTTGGGCTCATTCGATTGAGCCTTTTTTGTTTTGTCTTTCTTCTTTTATTTTTTTGAAACTTTAGTTGTTTTTTTTTTGGGCTTTTCATCTTTAAATAAAAATCCAGCTGCTATTCTAAAAAAAAAGCTACTTTAAAATAATATAAATTTATAACTATAAATTCCTAATATTTTTTTTCTTTTAAGAAAATTAAGCATGATTTCGTTTAGAAGTGCTCATGGGCTAGGTCGAGTCGGGCCTAAGTATGGTATTAACATAGTTTATGCTTGCCTAGGCCCGACCCGACTCAAAATATGAGCCTAAAATTTTGTCCAAATCCAACCATATTTGTAAAAGATTAATCCAAACCCATCTTAGGCCCGCCCGTATTATTTTTAAAAAATATTTATATTATATTAATTTGATATTTATTAATTCAATATTTTTTATTTATTGAATTTTTTTATAGTCATCTTAACATTATTTTAATGTTTATAATAAAATAGTATTATATATTTAGTATATTTTTATTTTTTAAATGTGTTTAAAATTACATAATATATAAAAATAATATAATATAAATTATTATAAAATTTAAAATGGGTCAGGCCGAGCTGGGCTCGAGCCTTGAATTTTAGCCTGACCCCAACTTATATTTTAAACAGGCCTAACTTTTTTTACCCAAGCCCATTATTGGACTTAATATTTTTCTCCAAACCTTTACAAATTTCAAGCAAATTTTTGACCTGGACGGATAATCTGACCTATTAACAGATCTAATCATATTTTGCCAGGTTATATTCCTCATTATTATAAAATTTAAGAAAAAAATTTATTATACAAAAACTAGTTTAGTAAAGAAGGTAATTGATACTTGTTAATTTTATAAATGGTAAAAATAAAGTTTAAAGAATTTGTTATATAACAACCTTAAATGTTATCATAGAAAGTATTTTTTATAGACAACTAAAGGTAAGATATATATCTTGCTACCTCGTTAGTAAACTTTATCCCAGCTGTCAAGAGAGTTATCACTTTTGAATTTTCTTTTTTAACCATATGGTGCAGAATTCTAAGTTCACAGGTGTTTGGTACAACACTAATAAATGCCATAGAAAAATGCTCCATTATCATTATAATCCTAGTAGTCCTGTTTTACTTTTCAAACCTTTGGTATTCTTTGATAAACTGCCGTGTGTTTCCAATGCAAACAAATAATTGATGGGAAAAAATTATTAGGAGGGATAATTATGAATTTTAAATATAAATTATACAATTGCTATACATAATATTTAAAAAATACGTAATACGTTATTTAACATCCAGAAAACGGTCAAAGCGTTTGTAGTCAATCTCATTCATCTTTGCTTGAATTGCTCATTCTCATTTTCATCGTAAGCTTATTCGTCAAATGTTACAGCAAAGCGTTAACTAATTATACAACAGCATACATATACGGAAGAAAAGAGAGGCCTTGTAGTTGCAGGTGAGTATTATGCATCAAATTTGACAACTGTAACTAGTTAATGGAGATGTAAATAGAGGAGCAGGCACCTGAATTATTCCCTCAAGCATCAGCAAAACTTTCTTCATGGTGGGTCTGAGAGAGATGTCTTCTTGAATGCACCAAAGAGCCACCATTACAAACCTCTCCAGCTTCATCTTGTCACTTAAGGCCTCTGCATCAGTGTCGACAAGGGCATCGACAGCGCCTTCCAAAAAGCTGTCCCAAGCCCAATCTGTCAAAATTGCTCTCTCTACTTCACCAACATCCATCGCTACATTTCTTCTACAACAAATGATTTCTAGCAGCAAGACACCAAAGCTATACACATCAACCTTCACACTTACGGGCACGGTCTTGAACCATTCAGGTGCTACATACCCTTTTGTGCCCCTAATATTAGTATTAGTAAAGGATTGATCGGTGCCTAAAAGCTTTGACAGCCCAAAGTCAGAGATCCGAGCTTCATAGTAATCATCAAGAAGTATGTTTTGAGGCTTTATATCACAATGGATTATTTGGGGGCTACACTCCTCGTGCAAGTAATACAGTCCTCTAGCAATTCCCACAGCAATTTGTGTCCTTTGGTTCCAGCTTGGTTTTATATCCCCAAAGAGAAAGCTTGCTAGGGTCCCATTGCTTAAGTACTCGTATACCAGCATTCGATGTTGACTCTCATCACAATATCCCAGCAACTTGACAAGATTCCTATGGTGTGTTTGAGCAATCACACTCACTTCAGTTCTGAATTCCTTGTCTGTGTCTTGAACTACCCTGTCTAACTTCTTAACTGCAACTTTAGTCTGATATTGAGAATCTGCGTCTATTACCCCTTTATAAACGATGCCGAATGATCCCCTTCCCAGCTCCTCCTTGAATCCATTTGTAGCTTCTTCCATCTCCTCATAATTAAAATACCTTAAGCTGCTTTGTATGATAGTTTTGTTTCTCTGATTTCTTGAAATCTTTTTTTGGTACAAGAAAAATGATCCCATACATAATATCCCAACAAGTAGGAAGTTGACAAACACAGAGCTACCTAAGAGCACTGAAATCAGAATTATCAGCGAATTCTGGTTCCCCTTTTTGTCTGGCATCGTCGGAGGGGTTTTATGGGCAATTTCATCTTTTGTTACTTTGAGAAAGGAGATGGAAGTCACTTGCGTATCCTGTCTCCCATATGGAAGTGGCAGTGACTTCTTCCAACAGCCATTCTCATTGTACACAGCCACAATACACAGACAATCCTGCAAACAGTAAGCTTTACAGTCATTTACACTGCAAGGATTAATCCGCTCATAATCGGAAGTCGGCCAATCTGTATTTTGCAGTTCCACTAATTTGTATAAATCTTGTGAGGAATTTTGTGCATCTGCTTCACAACCCTGCATGAAATCTGCTTGGCAGTTGCCGTACTCTTCATTTGCATCGGATAAAGAATAACCTGGTGGGCATTTACATTCTGGCCTTTTGTCGGGTTTAAGTGTGCAGATACTATTGAAGCCACAAGTTCCACTACCCAATTCCGCAAAATTAGTTGTGCAAATATTATCTGGAATGGTCTTAACCACACTCCAGTTTCGACTGCTGCCCGTGGAGTTCTTGGGATAACTAGACAGGGTCAAAACGCCATCAAAATTTAGAGTCGCTCTGTAATAGTAATCTGCAGAAGGAGCTTCATCTCCTAAGCTAAGTGAATGTGTCTGATTGTTTCCTCTCAGTACGTAAAAGGATCCATCTTGATCAAGCCTCACTTGAAAACCAGAATTGGATGAATTTTGTTGATCATAAGTGCCGCTAATGTAGTATGCAACGTAAGCAAAGTTGGACTCCAAATTTATGGAATTGAGCACAGCATTTCCATCTGGAAGTAAACGAAACTGGAATCTACCCTTTGAGAAGTTGTTCTCTTTATGCCGAGACGAAAGCAAACCACCCCTGTCGATTACCTGAGTGGGTAACAGTGTATTAGTAGGGTTGTTGAAGCTCTCCCACAGTGATTCAGAATCACTATAAACTACAAAATTGCCTGTATCATTCATTGTAGCAAACGCAACTTCACCGGTGGCAAAATCAGATCTCCATATCAGTAGACCCTTAGGATCGGTGAGAACTAGTCCTCGATCAGCAGTTAACTCCACCTTGGATCTTCTCGGAGCAGGTTTATCTCCATTTGCATACCAAACAATGGTACGGTTTGGTATTTTATAATACCATATAGCAAGTAGGAATTGATCTTTATTTTCAAGTTGGTGAAATCCCAAGGCGAAATGATTGGAAGGAGAAAGCCATGGGTTTGCATCATCAGTCGCTTCGATGAAGGTGCTAGGGCGGATGTCACTAGCACTACTTTGAGCAGCAACAAGAGGTAGGAGCAGCAATATGTAAGCGGAAAAAAAGGGATGAAAAACTGAAGCCATTGATTAACTTGTAATGAAACAGAGGATTGAGCCGCTCTAGGAAGGAACTCCGATCTGATATTGAAAGATATTCACTCATATAATCTATTCAAGTTCGAGCTTTGGAAAGAAGTGATAAGTTTTTAAAAGATATTCACTCATATAGTCTCTAATTGTACCATAAAAAAAGTGTTGAGCTTGTATGACAGAAGCAGTCAAGCTTGGAAAAGTTTATAACTACTAATTCTCCGTGTTGAATCATTCAACCCTTGAAATTTCTTTCTAGCATCTAAGAACGTATGAGAAAACCAATCAAGATGTTGGTCAAAAATCAATTTACAAAAGCCTACTATTTTCCATCATTGTCATTCAACATTAACTTTTCCCTCATAATACGGCAGAGCTTAGGCCAATAGCTGGAAACCCTTTCACCTTCATGACGTAGCAGATGTTTGAAACTGTGGCGACCAAGATGTAGCTTATTTCCAAAAAAAAAAAAAAAACGCGTTGACATGTACTTTGGAGATGTTTAAAAAAAAAAAATGTGCTTCAAGGAATATTCACTCTCTATTTCTAACTTTTTTTTTCTTAATTTAGTACTTAAAATATAAAATTATTTTATTTTTAGTCTATTTTGTAACCTTCAATAAGTAAGTTTGACTTATGAAAAAATACTATGTGTCATTTTTTAGTCAATAAAAAAAATGTCATGTCACATACAATTAAGTTTATTTAAAATAAAAATATTAAATTTAATTTAAAAATATAAAATTATAATACTAAATATTTAAATATAAAAAAAACTTTTGGCTTTGAATAACCATTGATCGGCATCGGTCGGCTATGTAGCGCTATCAGCACATGTCACGTGTCTTTTTTGTTTAATATTATATATTATATTGATTAAAAATGTAAAAAAATCATTTTTGAGCTTTTTAAAAACTTTATATATATTATATATGATTTTTACATATTTAATCACTATAATATATAATATTTAAAAATTAAAGGCAGGGACACGTGGCGTGTTCTAGTAGCCCCATGTGGTCGATCATCGGTCAATCAATGCCAGTCAATGGTTGGTCAACGTTGATCAATGGTTGGTCAACGTTGATCAACGGTTGATTAAAGTGAAAAACATTTTGTTAATATTTATATTTTATTTTTTATTTTTTAATTTAAATTTAAAAAAACTACAACAAATAGCATATTACATGTCAATGACGACGGTAACATCGATGCATCCGCCACCGATGTATCCATCACCTCCGACAATTCCACCATATTATTTGCAACCGATATATGCGGCATCATACATATACACCGATAATTTCGCAAACACCCCCAGCATCATTGTTTTACCAAGGTAGCTCATCTTTGCAACCATCTGTTCATACAACGGATGACATACAATGGCAACCAAGGATGACACCCCACTCAACCACGGAGGAAGGAGATGAAGATAAACATGACGGTCAAGGTGAAGATGAAGACGAAGAAAATAAGGAGCCAAAATCCCAACTTGTACGAAGAAGAAATCCGAGTTCAACTAATTCATGTACAACTAATGCATTAATATCATGAGCATAATATCAACTAATGCATGCAAAGGTAAATCAAACAAAAAAATGTACTAGCAAAAATATCAGGAGCATAAACATCCTCTCTGGCAAATTTAAATCAATGATACATTACTATCAGAGACTATTGTGGCATATACTTCCATACTTGATATTAATCTTAGTTTAGTCCTAGAACCGACCAAACTCAATATCTGAAACTACTAAATGTAACATCCCACTCCAAACCCGATCATCAAGTTTGAGATATGAGACACCACGTTCCAATTTTGAAGCTACTACACTTTTATTTCAAAATTAAATAAGACAATTTATACAAGATAGTTGAAATTAAATACTTCTAAAGAAATCATTATTCAATTCTAAGTCATAAGTAGGCTTACGAAAGCTCTCTTGATACCCCAACAACAATTGAGCAACTAAAATGTGAAAACTATTAAGACAGAAGGGTGTTGTCGCGACATTGTAGGCAGTAACTTTATGTCATGACTTTAAAAAGGTTGATTGACAACCATGAAGGTAATAATTCAATTTCGTGACTTCAATAAGGGAAACATTGTAACATCGATAATTGTGGGGTTTAGTGTCATGACTACAGCGAAAGCAAGTTGTGACACTAAAGGTAGTGGGCTGATGGTCACGACTTCAAATAGGGGTGTTGTTGCAACTGTGTGGATAGAGGCTTAATTTCACGATACTGAAGGGAGAATGTCGTGACTCTTAGGACATATCTATTGAACTGCTTTATTTGATATATTATTTTGATATAACAAATAAAAATATCTTTAAATTAAAAAAATAACTTTAATGTTCATTGAATCATGCATTAAATGCTATTGGTATCGATACTCGTACAAAAAGTATCGATACTTTTTGTTGCAGGTGAATTTAATGATCTTGTATTTTTCATCCCAATGACTTTATTTATTTTTCAACAACTATAACGGTTGGAAATGAATTAGAGGGTATAAATACCAGGTTCTAAAGGTCCCACAACAACTAAAACGAATACTCAAGCTTAAAGATCAATCAAAACAACCAATGTGCCATATATTTCCATACTTTTCTTTAATACACTTGTAAGCTTTATTTTCATTCATTTTCTCAAGTGTTTTTCATTGTAATTGAGCTTAATTTTGCAAACACTCAAATCTTGTAAGGATTGTTTCTTTGTTTGCTACTTTGCATCTCTGTAAGAAGGTTAGTATATTAAGATTTGAATAGAAATCTTAAGGGAGTTGTAAGGTTAAATATTATCCTCAAAGGTTGATCAAATTAGTGAATTTTGGAAAATCCTTAGTTGTGCAAAGCTAAGGCAGTGGAGTAGGCAATTGGAGCTGAACCACTCTAAATTCTTGTGTTCACTTTTCTATCTTTTCTCTTTAGCTTTCACAATTTTTTTAAAAAAAGCCAATTCACTCCATTTTTGGAAATTTCGGTTTGATCATTTGAGCTAACAATTGGTATTAGAGTTAGCCTCTAAAAGACAATCTAACAACCAAGAGAAGATCCTCGAGAACTTTCGACAATTCAAACCACACAAGATGACGTTTACTTCCGACTCCATCTTTCTTAGTGAGTCTCAATCCATTTCTAAACCTCTCTACTTCATTAGTGTTAATTATTCCTATTGAAAGACTAGGATGATGTTGTTCATACAAGCCAATGATTTTCATATGGGACATCATCATGGATGGTCCATCCATACCACTCAAGCAACAAGGAGAGATCTTAGTTCCTAAAAGCAAGAAGAAATGGAATGAAGAAGATAGGAGAAGCATACAACTTAATGCCAAAGCTATGCATACTTTCTTTTGTGCCCTTGGTCTGAATGAGTATAGTAGAGTATCTTTATGTTCTAATGCTAAGGAAATTTGGGACAAATTGGAGGTCACTCATGAAGGTACAATCCAAGTCAAGAAATCAAAGGTGGGAATTCTTACGCTCAATTATGAGATGTTCAAGAAGAAGCTCAAGAAAGGCATCAAAACTATGTTTTTTAGATTCACTATCATCATCAATGAGCTCAAATCCTATGGGAATACCTATCCCGACGAAGAAATAGTGTGGAAAATGCTTAGAAGCTTATCGATGTCTTGGGAATCCAAAGTTTCAGCCAGAAATGAAGCAAAAATTTAAAGACTCTTTCATTAGATGAGCTAATCGGTTCTTTGCTCACTCATGAAATAAGACTCAAGAAAGGGAATAAAGAAGATAAAAAAAAAGGTTGGAGTAGCTCTAAAATCCACCATTAAAGAAGATAGTGATTCCAGTGAAGAGGTGGATGAAGATAAAGATATGACAATGTTTTCTAGATGATTCAAGAGGTTTATAAGGTCCAATAGTGGTAAAAAGTTCAAAAAGAAATAATGACTCAAACTTGAATCTTCCAAGGAGAAAGATTCGATAATTTGCTATGAGTGCAAGAAATCGAGACACATTAAGTTTGATTGTCCTCAATGAAAGAAGAAGGGATCAAGCAAACAAAAACTCAGGGCTCATATTGCTACTTGGAGTGATGTGGATTCATCCGATAATGATGATAAAAAAGTAGCCAATCTTTTTCTTATGGCCATCGATGAACCAAAGGTAAGTTCTAACTTATATATTCAATTTCATATTCCTTTGATGAGTTACAAGACGCCTATGATAAACTAGGCTTGGAATTTGAAACTATGGTTTCAAAATATAAGAAAACTATTTCCAAATTAAAAGAGGAAAATAGTTCATTCTCTAAGACCGATCATGAACTTGAAAGTAAAAGTCATGATATGCAAGCAATCATAAATAATTTTGAGAAAAAGAACCAAGACTTGCATAATTTTCTTTCAAAGGTTTATGATGATCATCAAAAGAAACTTGAGTTGCTTAAGAGTGAAAAAGCTCACTCTAGCAAAGTTTTCCTAAAAAGATTTTTAAAAGGAGAAAGGTCAAAACAAAACTTTGTCAAACTAGCTTTAATTTCTCTAAACATATAGGTCCCCTAAGTTCTTACAAAGGAAAAATTATTAAAAGTAATGGGTCACTATAAGACTCATAAATACTCAAGATAGAGAACTCATTTCAAAATGGATACCTAAAGAGACAAAAATTATAAGAACTAATAATTATAGATCCAAAAGAATTTGGGTACAAAAATCAAAGTTTAATTATATGTTTGTAGGAAGAGGAACATTGCTTCAAGGTGGAAGATTCATTCAAAAACTCATGGTACATTGATAGTGGATGATCAAAGCACATAATTGGTAACAAGAGCCATTTTATCAATTTGAAGCCAAAAATTGGAGGAGTAGTTAGATTTGGTGACAACTCCAAAGGACAAGTAGAAGGAATCGGCAATATTAGTAAAATCTCTTCAATTCTTATGGAAGATATTCTCTAAGTCAATGGTTTTAAGCATAATATTCTTAGTATTAGCCAATTATGTGATAATGGTAACAATTTTTTTTTTGAGTCTAATGGGTGTAAAATAGTTGACATCTAATAAGATTACGCTTGTAGGATGATAACTTTTGAAAAGAGTTATATTTCAGGCCTTTAGACTTGGTCATTTGCTTGTACTTAGATGAATTTAGTTGCATTTTAGGATATTATATTAGTATATTTTTAGAAAATTGCATCATGGAGCTTGGACTGGGCTTAAATGTTATTATATGTTACTTTTACTTGTGGGTGGAAAGGATTTGTTTATTGTTTGAGTGGCAGGTGCAGAATGAGGAAAATGAAGTAAATGAGTGAAATTTTGTCGTGGCAAAAGGTTTTTCAGTTTGCCAACACTAATGCCATGGTAATGCCAGTAAGATGCCGAATCAGCACTCAACGTGCACCAGCCCCAACTGTATTTTTACCATAAAATCTTCTTGAAAAGAAGATGTGAAAAAGCATTGGCTGAGGGACCCACCAGAAAAACAAAAATATAAAACGAAAGGAAATAACTCTAGGGAAAAGAGGAGGAGGTTTTTGGAGAGTCTTTTTCGAGGGAAAGATCCTGAAGAGAAAACGAGGGTAGCAATAGAGGCTGAGCAACAAATTAAAACACGAGGGAGAAGAAGAAGGTAGTTAACCTGACCTATGCAAGACATTATGCCACCAAAGTTGAGGCTAGATCGGTGAAATCTTTCTGAAGTTCTTCCTTTATTTTATTAAATTGCTTATTTGCACAATTAATTGTTGAAGATGTTGAATGATATTTTGAATTCTGATTTGATTAACCAACCTATGAGTTAAATCTCATCGGGTTGAGATTACTGGATGATACTGTAATTTTTCATTAATGTTGAAGCTTGGATCTGATCTATTTTACTGTTTAATTCAATTTCTCTTTTGAATTGAATGTACGCAGTCTCTAGACTTAGATGAATGCATAGTATGTTTATAAATATAATATAATTCTAAAAAGGTTAGGTTAGTTGGACCTCAATTGATTGATATTGAGTAGGTGTTCGACAGAATCCCCATAACAATATCTAGACATAGAGCAACGTTCGTATAGAGTGAAGAATAGTTAGGATGGGAATCACATCTGAGGTCTATAGACATATATTTCATTAGGTAAGGTATCCTTAGGTTTTTCTCTCAAAAGAACCGGACCATTTTAAATCCATTATGAGCAGTAAGTTGATTAAGAATTTTTCTAGGCATTATTGGTTTATAAGGGTAGATTCTTAGTAATCCCAACCTTTTCATTCAACAGCGTAGGCCTTTTTACTTTAGTCTTGGTATCTTTGCCATAACATATTTTTAAATATTTGTTGTTTACATATTGCACTCATTATCATTACTTTGATTACCATTGCATTTCTGTCATTGTTTTGCCTTAGCGTAATTCACATACTTTATAACAGTAACTTAACCAAGTTAATCCTATCTGATCCCTATGGAGATGATCTTACTTATCATTATATTACATGATTTGACGTGTATACTTGTACACTTGCACATTATATTTACACGTAACAAGTTTTTGGCGCCGTTGCCGGGGATCAACAATTTGGTGAAATTTGGTTTTGTTACTACTTATCTAATTCCATTAGTTTTATCTAACTTAGTTGTCTTTAATTTTTACAGATTTGCCATCAGTATATGAGAAGAGGAATTCGTGCTAACAAAGAATATTCTTTTGACTCAGAGATCGAGAGAACTTTGAGAAGAAGGATACGAGAATTGTAAGATATGGTTAGGAACGAAAATGATCCTGGTATGGAAGGTCCATTACATCCGAATGGTTGAGACGTTAATCTTCCTATTCATCATGTGATAGATGATCAAGATAGGCCAATTCATAAGCATATTGTTCCAATTCTAGATGATTTGAATCCAAAGATAGTCAGACCGCACATACAAGCCGAACATTTCAAGTTGAAACCAGTGATGTTTCAAATGTTGCAAATAGTAAGACAGTTCATTAAATTCTCTACTGAAGATCCAAGACTGCATTTAAGACTTTTCCTAGAATTTTGTGATTAGTTTAGACAATAGGGTGTTCCTGAAGACGCCTTGAGGCTTAAATTGTTTCCGTACTCCTTGAGAGATCGTGCCAGAGCATGGTTGAATTCTTTGCTATCAGGGATAGTGGCATCTTGGAATTATCTTTTCCAAAGGTTTTTGCTACGGTATATTCTGCCAAACATGAATGCCAAATTGAGAACTGATATCACATCTTTTCGGCAATCAGAGGATAAAACATTATACAAAGCTTGGGAAAGATTTAAGAAATTACTTAGAAAATTTTCGATGCATGGATTCCAACACTGGACTCAGATGAAAATATTTTATAATGGATTGAATGCGCATACGAGGATGGTAGTTGATGCTTCTACTAATGGTACTTTTTTGGATAAATCCTATAACGAAGCATATGAGATTTTGGAGCGGGTCGCCAATAATGATTATCAATATCCTACTACTCGAGTTGGGACGGGAAAGAGAGCTACTGGTACCATGAAGCTCGATGCAATCACTTTATTAAATGCTCGATGCAATCACTTCATTAACAATTCAAGAGATGAAACCAACCGAGCTATCGTGTGTATATTGTGGTAAAGACCATGTTTTTTATGAATGCCTATCAAATCCAGCATCGATATATTACATGGGTAATTCCAATCAGAGTAATAACACCTATTCTAACACCTACAATCTAGGGTGGAAGCAACACCAAAATTTTAGTTGGAATAATTAAGGAGAGGGAATTCCAACAATGCTATGAGACAGACTGCCACCAGTGCACCGCCTGGTTATAGTCAACCTATGTCACAAAAAAATGTTCAACAAGGTTTAGCATCATATTCTTCATCTATTGAAGATATTTTTGAAAGAATATATGGCTAAGAATGATGCCGTGATCTAGAGTCAAGGTGCATCCTCCGAGCTCTTGAGAACCAAGTAGGGCAGACCACAAATGCTTTAAATTCGAGACCATGAGGAGCATTGCCAAGTTATATTGAAAATTCAAGATCACTAAGGAAAGAGCATTGTAAGACAATCACTCTTAGAAGTGGGACTCAACTGAATGAAGTGGTTAAAGATGCTATTGTAAATGACTACAGTTCAGATTTCCACCATAAAAAAATTCAGAACAATCTAATAAGCCTTCTGCAATTGAAACGGCTAAACAAAAGAATATTGCAGCAGAGTAATATTAGCAACCTGAAGGAAAGCCACCTCCACATTTTCCTCAGTGATTCTAGAATTCCGAGCAGGATTTTTAGTTCAAGAAATTTTTGAATGTCTTGAAGCAACTCCATATCAACATACAGCTAATAGAAACTTTGGAACAAATGCCCAATTATGTGAAATTAATGAAAGATATATTGTCAAGGAAGTGACGATTAGGAGAATTCGAACTTGTTGCTCTCACTGAAGGGTGCACAGTGATGTGGATGAATAAATTGCCTCCAAAGTGGAAGGAGCTAAGGAATTTTACTATCCCTTGTTCAATTGGAAATCATTATGTTGGTAAAGAATTATGTGATTTAGGAGCAAGTATAAATTTAATACCTATGTCAGTCTTTAGGAAACTGGGAATTGGGAAGGCAAGACCCATGATAGTCACGCTACAGCTAGTTGATCAGTCTTACGCACATCCAGAAGGTAAAATTGAAGACGTGTTGGTAAGAGTAGATAAGTTTATTTTTCAAGTCGATTTCATTATTTTAGAATGTAAAGCTCAGAAAGATGTTCCTGTTATTCTTAGAAGACCTTTTCTTGCTACAGACAGAACTCTTATTGATTTACAAAAAGGTGAATTGAGCATGAGGGTAAATGACCAGCAAATCACCTTCAATGTATTCGATGCCTTGAAATGTGCTTATGAGAATGAGGAATGCCGTGACATTGGGTTAATAGAAACAACAGTGGAAGAGTTCGCAAATTTTTTCCACAGCAAGTTTGATGAGGAAAAATATTCACCTGAGTTTAGTGAAGTAGAAATTTTTGAAAACCTTGGTGACCTTATGGAGACCAAGCAACTTATGGATAGACTAGGGAGGAAATTTGAATTATTGGATTTATACAATCGTTCTTTCAAACTTCTTAAACTTCTGTAGAGGAACCTCCCATATTGGAGTTAACGCCTTTGCCGTTGCATTTAAAGTACGCTTATTTGGGAGACAACAACACTTTGCCAATAGTTATCTCTATAGAGTTGACACTTGATCAAGAGACCATGTTGTTAGATGTTCTTAGATGATCTAAGAAGGCATTAGGATAGAAAATTGATGACATCAAGGGAATCAACCTTGCTGTCTCCATGCATAAAATTTTGCTAGAGGATTGCCATAGCACTTCTATTAAACAACAGAGAAGGTTGACCACCATCATGAAGAAAGTTGTCAAAAAGGAGATTATCGAATGGCTTGACGTTGGGATTATATACCCTATTTCTGATAGCTCGTGGGTGAGTCCTGTACAATGTCTACCCAAGAAAAGAGGTGTCACAGTGGTTAACAATGATAAGAATGAGCTCATACCAACTTGTACTGTTACGAGACGGAGAGTATGCATGAACTATTGTAAGCTTAACAAGAGAATGACCATTTTCCCTTACCTTTCATTGATCAAATGTTGGATAGATTAGCTGTGAAAGCCTTTTAGTATTTCTTGAATGGTTATTTAGGGTATAACCAGATCGCAATAGATCCCAATGACCAAGAGAAGACCACTTTCATCTGTCCATATGAAACTTTTGCTTTTAGATGAATACAATTTGGGTTTTGTAATGCCTCGGTCATTGTATGATGGAAATTTTCTCTAACGTGATTGAAAACTTTCTTGAAGTCTTTGTGGATGATTTTTCTGTGTTTGACAATACCTTTAAGGGTTGCTTAAAAAATTTGGATTTGGTTCTTTGTCCTTGTGAAAAAACAAATCTAGACTTAAGCAAAAATCGAGGTAATAGATAAATTGCCACCTCCTACCAGTGTAAAAGGTATTCGGAGTTTCTTAGGCCATGTCGGGTTTTATAGAAGATTTATTATGGATTTCTCGAAGATATCCAAGTCTATGTGGGCATTGCTAGAGCATAATAGACCTTTCAATCTTGATGAAACCTGTTTGCGAGCTTTCAAAGAAGTGACTAATAATAGCACCAATTATGATAGCTCCGGACTAGACACTATCATTTGAATTTATGTGTTATGCCAGCAACTTTATTGTAGGTGTAGTGTTGGGGAAAATGAAGGACAAGGTATTTCATGCTATATACTATGCAAGCAAGACCCTGACTGACGTATAGCTCAGTTACACCACCATTGAAAAAGAGTTATTGGATATGGTATTCACATTTGATAATTTCAGATCTTATTTAGTTGGTACCAAGGTCATGGTCTACACAGGTCACTTTGCTATCAAGTATTTAGTAACCAAGAAAGATGCCAAGCTAATTTTAATCTGGTGGATACTATTGCTGCAGGAATTCGATTTAGAAATCAGAGATAAAAAAAAGGGACTAAGAATCAAGTGGCTGATCACTTGTCACGATTAGAAGCTAAACTTAAAGATGGCAATGCTCAACTTATTAAGGAAGATTTCCCAAACGAGCAAATGCTAGTTGCCACGACATTACCTTGGTATGCCGATATTGTGAATTTCCTAGTGAGTGGGTTAATGCCCCTTAATTTCAACTGCCAAAGAAGACTGAAATTTCTTCATGATGCCAGACATTACTACAGGGATGAGCCATTCCTATTCAAGCATTGTGCTGACCAGATTATTCAGAAATATCTTCCTGATGATGAGATTCATAGCATCTTGCAACATTGTCACTCCACTCCTTACGGAGGACATTTTGGAGGAATGAGAACTATTGCTAAGGTACTCCAATCTATTTTTTATTGGTCGAGTCTATTCAAAGATGTTCATGCATTCTATCAGTCATTTGGTTGTTGTCAAAGAATAGGAAATTTATCTAGGTGACATGAAATGCCACTACAAAATATCCTAGAGATTGAGTTGAGTTGTTTGATGTATGGGGACTAGATTTTATGGGTCCATTTCCACCTTCCTCAGGCAACTTATACTTACTTGTGGCAATAATGAAGTTCTTGCACAAAAATATCTTCATAAGATATGGTACACCTAGCGTAATTATCAGTGGTGAAGGCTCTTATTTTGATTGCAAATTAATTGCTAATACCTTGCATAAGTATAGGGTGAAACACAAAATTCCCATGACATACCACCCTTAGACAAACGGATAGGTCGAAATTTCTAATAGAGAAATTAGGCAAATCCTAGAAAAAGTGGTGAACCCAACTTGTAAGAACTGGTCATCCAGACTGGATGAAGCTTTGTGGGCTTATTACACTGCATTCTAAAGACCGTTGGGGATGTCACCTTTTAAGCTTGTTGATGGGAAGCCATGTCACCTACCCATTGAGCTGGAGCATAAAGCATTTTGGGTCATTAAGAAGCTGAGTATGGAGTGGATCGTTGTTGGCCATAAAAGGTTATTAGAGTTGAATAAAATGGAATAATTTTGAGCCGAAGCATATAAGAATTATAGACTGTATAAGGAGAAGACCAAGCATTGGCATGACATCAGGATTATGCCACGAGAATTTGAACTAGGACAATAGGTGTTATTGTTCAACTCTAGGCTCAATTATTCCCTAGAAAATTAAAATCTCGCTGGTGAGGACCTTTTGAAGTAGCCTGTGTATACCCTCATGGAGTTGTAGATGTCAAAGATATATGGATTGGGACTACATTCAAAGTCAATGGACAATGCTTGAAGCATTACTGGGAGCTCCTGTGAGTTAAAATAAATAGTCCATTGATCTTTGAGATGTTTAACTTATACATCTCGATAGTTCTTTTTGCTTTATTTTTCTTGAATTTAAATTTTAATTAGTTCTTTCATATGCTTAGTTTAATAAATTATGTTCCTTTTTTTTTGCTGGTATGTTTGTTTTCTTGTTGGAAGAAGAGGGGTCAGGCTTCATAAATTACCCATTAACCTATTGGAATTTTCCCTACTATTTACCCTCCAATCATATCTTTACTTTCCTTCCAATTTTAATAACATCACAGTCGTTACAGTTACCCATGTCACACCATTAATTTGCCTTCGTTTTATTTTTCTTTTACCCTAATCATTTTAATTTCTTTTACAGTTAATCTAAGTTTTCTTTCTCTCCAAACTTGTGTTTCTTCTACTCCTACAAGTTTTACCTTTTTCATCTACCATTTACTCTACCTTCTCCTAATGGCCAAGCGTTTTATTCCGTAACCATTTGCTACACCACAATGCATTTTTTTCAACCAAGCAACGAATGACCGGTACGCACACAATATCTCTAAGCTTGGAAAAGAGGCTTTCTTTTTCAAGACAAGCCTTTTATGGGCTATGATGAGTCTATTTCTTCTGTGGTAGAACAACATGGATGACAGATCCAAAGGATGTTTCGACAAACATGGTTCGTGAGTTCTACGCTCACCTTATTTCTGTTTATGTGAAGGGAGCCTTGGTGATTTTTGATGAAGATACTGTCAATGCGCAATACGACCTTTTTGCTATTTAAGATGATCATAACTAGTTTGCTGCTACAATCATTGCTGATGGTCTAACTCAGGTTCTTCATGACTTGTGCATAGCAGGTACTAAGTGGACAATGTCAAGACAGGACCAAGGAGATGGCCTCTTTGAAACCCAACTGTAGGGTTTGGTACCACTTCCTTAAGACACGCAAATCTCCTTCAACTCATAACTCCACAATTTCTAAGGAACAAATGTTGCTACTCCATTCCATCATAAAAGGGAGGAAGATAAATGTGGGAAAATCATATTCAAAAAAGTCCACTGGTGCACCTAGAAGAATGCTGTAAGCCTTAATTTCCCCTCTCTCATTATTGCGTTGTGCCAGCGTGTGAATGTCTCTATACAGGCCAATAAAGATGTCACCCCAAACAAAGGAGCCATTACAAAGCAAATTGTTGCAAAGATTTCAGGGGGGATTTGTGGTAGCACCAACCTCCTAGTTCTGCCACTACCTCTTTTACCCTAACCTGTGCCACAGCACCACCCTTTACTACTAACAACATCTTTGAGAAGCAAGTGCTCAGCTCCTTCGAGAATTCAAACAAACGGTTCAGTCTATTTGAGACTCAACAACTGCGGATTACTGTAGACTTGGCACTGACAGAAGAATAAATGACCATATTTTAGGCCTATGTGGAAAGGAGAAACGTTGCAATAAAGAGGTCCTTTCAAAAGAACTTCACCAAGCCTATGATTGTGTTTCCTAACTTTCCCAATGAACCGCATGTAGATGAAGAGAAAGGGGAAGGTGAAGCAGAGGCTAGTCCGACAGACCCTATCCTCAAACACCTTGCTACTGAAAGACAAGAAACAGAGAAACCTGTGGAAGAAGAAAAGACTGAATCAGTCGGTATTGAGACTGATAATAATGGAGTAGAAGCAACTCCAACTCCTGCACCACCAATGGATAGCACTTCTACTGTCCCACCTTCATCGACTAAACCTATGTCAGCACAAGAACGAGAATTAATCAACTCATTGATAATCTAACCAAATCTGGTGATGAGGATGAGGAAGTGCCACTCAATGTGTTGAAACAAAAGTTGTGCTACAAACATGCTGCATGGAAATCCACCTGCACAAATTAAAGTAGCAACGAAAACTTAGCTCTAAGCATTTAATCAATTTTTTATGCCATTTGTTTGTCTTTTTATTTTCTTACATCATGCATTCATAATTTTTGTCATATCATTTTCTCTCTCTCTATATGTTTTTGCCTATATGATTATTGTCTGTTCATGCATTGAGGACAAGGCATCCTTTAGGTTTGGAGGTGTGTTGTGCTTATAGGCTGCATTAGATATTTTGTTTAGCATGCTCATTTTAGTATTTTTGTTCATTTTTTTCATTCATTCTGTCATGACACATAATTGCCAAGGACTATTTAGACTATGATGAGTATATGTTTGTCTGTGATGTTCGATGAAGATATTAATTCTTCAATAAATCTAGAAAATTGTGATAGTGGATCAGGTGATTTTAGCTTAGGATAGTTGCTTGAAAATTGGCCTCTAAAAATAGAATACCCTAACTCCTATTGAAATTGGTCTATAGTAAGTTTCTTTTAATAAACTTAGAGATTCTTGAAGCTAAATTCAGTAAAATAGCAATACTCAATACTAGATAAAACGACAAATTTTAAGTAAAATTAAAAGAACAATCAAAGAAATGTCATAAAACACTGCAATACTTGAAATTACCGAATAGATCAGCAACATTTTGTTTGCTCTATTGTGTTGTTGATTTGAAAAGTAGGTTTAGGTAAGAGTGTATAAAAAAAATAAGAAGAAGAAGTAGAAATAGTTTAGGGGCACTCCACTATAGTAATAGGCTAAGTAGCTAAGGAGGTAGTTGTTTGCTTCATCCATCTTCTAAGTTAAAAGCCTTGGCTTTATGAGTGAATCCTATAATAATAAAGACAAAATAACATAAAAGAAATAGACCTCAAGAGATAAAAAGAAAGAATAAATCAAATATTGATTATGGGTGATTAACTCGCTTCGGTAATCTCCATCTACTGTCATTTCGGGTTCCTCGTCAATCAACTAGTCACTACCCTAGCAAGATCTTCCGATCATCCACTAACATAACAAGTTAGTAAGAACTACTTATCTTTCAAACTCACAGTCCAGACTGGCTTGAGGTGAATGTGTTCACGGATAGGCCATACCAATTTTGGGTTAATTCCCACCTTGGTGACTTCTTGGGGTTGTCAGTCCTAGGGTTTATTCCACGTTCTTCCTTTTCCAAACAAATGATCTATTGAGTAACCCTGCAAAATAGTTAACAAATCATACCCCCACTCACTAATCCCCCATAGAGGGATTAGTTTCTTATGGCTTTCATAGATAATATAGAATCATTGTAAAGAGAAAGCATGCTAATTAAATCGACAAGATAAAGTAAAAGAAAGAGTTGACTGTATTGAGATTAATCAAAAATCCACAAAGTTTGAATGCTTCCACAATTTAAATCTTTTGAAATCAACAAGAACAACTAAAATAAATCTAAAACCTAAGAATGAAAGAAAATACTAAACTAAATTTTACACAGAGAATCTAGGCTAAAGGGTGTCCATAACAAGTGATAAATTAGCCTATTTATAGCCTTCAAGTGGCCATCTTCTTTAACCTTAGGTTAGGGGACGTTCCCTAACTTTAAGATTGATTGTGCAGACCAAAACAACCCTCATTCGTGTTTAATTTCCATCATAGAGCCGATGTTGTGACACACCAGGACCTGTGTCGCGACATAGCAATCAGTATGCTCTTCTTCAACTATCATCAGGGGTATGTCGTGTCACCCTTAGTCTGTGTCGTGACATCGAAGGCAGTCTTGAGCTTTCACCATTCTACTCCCTATATTACAACATTGAGTTATCCATGTTGCGACATAGTGACCAATATCCATTTAGCGCGCCTTCTAATAGTTTCCTACACACTCACAAAGTTCGTTAGCTCACCCTCAGGCCTCATTCGGCCCCTAAGGTCAATAAAACACTCAATTTGCACATTTTATTGAATATAAATAAAACTAAGAAAACTAAAATGTCACAAAAATTCTTGTATTTAAGCTCCTTAAATGTGGAAACTAGTTTAATCTGCTACACGAAATTACAACAGATCACACATCCAGAGCTAAAATGCTTACCTATATTTATTCACCCTTAGTACCTATTTTGAGCCTACAAACATTTCTTAATGAACCTTATTACAAAACCCAAGCTAGGAACATTAATTTTTATTTGCTATCTTTCTTTGGTTTCGAATTACACAATTATAGATGTCTAGTCATACGTATTAAGGGTTAAGTAGATACATCATGGTGGTTTTTGTAAAAATAGAGTGAAATAGGAAAGATTAGTGTGATATAGTAACTATAGGTTAGCCTAAAGTGTAGAACAAAAGAAAAATTCAAGAAGAAAATCAATACGAGTAGAAAAAGTGAAAAGCAAAAGCATTTGTGAGTGAGATGAAATGAAAAAGAAAGTGACAAAGTTAGGAGAATAAGAAAAACACATTCATTAGTACATAAAAACTTGTAGGATAGTCGTATTTTGTAACCATTTTCGTGTTTGGAGAAATAAGAAAGGTCAGAGAAGGAGAAATAAGGCTGTTATAAAAACTATTTTCGTGTTTGTAACCATTTTTTGATGCTTACTATTTTTGAATTCCATACCTGTTCTAAGCCCTTAAAACATTACAAGCCGAAAAGTCCTATGTGACATGTATCCTTATGCATAAATGGACATTATACTAAACAATCGCATAAGTTACCATTTGTATTGTGTTAGGATAATCAAACTATTTGTATGATTTGTTGATGGATTCCCGCATGTGAGACCCTTAATGCTTGTATACTTTGTAGTGCACTGATCTTAAATTTTTAAGGTCCAAAGTGGTTAATCAATTGTTTATCATGTCAAAATTATTTGTAAAGATGAAATGCCTAGTCTTGTACTCCAAAGTCAATATTTGTATCATATTTTCTCAAGGCTTGCCTTTTTTATTTCTTGTTTTTTTTGTGTTTCTTGAGGACAATCAATGACTTAAGTGTGGGGAGTTTGATCTCCCATAATTTAGTGTAGCAAATTAAATTAATTTTTGCAGTTTAGGAGCTTGAAAACAAGAATTATCATTAGGTTTTAATTATGTTTTAGTAAGTTTAATTAAATTCAATAAAATGTGAAAATTAAGTTTTTATTGACCTAATGGGCCAGATGAGGCCTAAGGGTGAGCTAATTAACTTTGTAAGCATGTAGGAGACCATTAGAAGGCGTGGTAAACCGATACTGGTCACTATGTCACAACACGAAGGATTCGATGTCGCAACATAGCTAATAGAATGAATAGATTATAAGACTACTTTCAAAGTCGTGGCACAACCTAAGGGTGTCGTGACATACCCCTTAGACATCCTTAAGCTGAGTATACTAACTTCTATGTCGCAACATAGCCCCTGATGTGTCGCGACATCAACTCTAGACGAGAATTAACACAAGCTAAGGGGTGTTTTGGTCTACACAATCCAACTTAAAGCTTGAGAACATCAGGTAACCTAGGGTTAAGGACGACAACCACCTCAAATCTATAAATAGGCTTATTTGTCACATGTTATGGACACGAATTACTTAGCATGGAATCTTTATTTTAATTTCAATTTAGTTTTTCTTTTTACTTAGGTTTTAGATTTACTTTCAGTTTGTTCTTTGTTTTATTTTGGGAGATTTGATTTGTGGATACAATCAAACCTTATGGATTCACTTTCATTCATGATTCAAAACAAACTTTTTCTTAAACTCTATACTTTTGATTTGATTATCATGTTTATACTTTATATCAATTTTATATTGTTTATGAAAACCAAGACGAACTAATCCTTCTATAGGGGATTAGTGAGTGGAGGTATGATCTATTAACTGTTTTGTAAGGTTACTCAACGAATTAGTTTTTTGGGAAAGGAAGAGCCTAAAACCTAAGCTTGACAACCCTAGGAAGTGATCAAGGTGGGAATTAACCTAAAAAATGGTATGGTTTCTCCGTGAACACCTTCACCCCAAGACGGTTTGGACTGTGAGGTCGAAAGATAAGTAGTCCTTTCTGACTCATTATTCTGGTGGATATATTGGAAAATCATGCTAATATATAGACTAGTTGATTGAAAAGGAACCCGAAGCGACAGTTGATGAAGATTACTGAAGTGAGCTAATCACCTATAATCAAATTTGATTAATTTCACTTTTCAATTTCTCGTTACTTATTTATTTGTTATATTTTTATTATTATAAAACCCTTAAAATCCCTTTCATATTTGCGTAATATAACTTATTTCAAGTACTAATTAGAACTTTTAATGTTTAGGTTGAAATTGATTTAGTACTAAGCCTCATTTGGGTATGATCCTCGGAGTACTCACCTACTCCATTGTGACTAGATTACAACTTGACTTGTATACTTGTGGATACCATCTCATGTCTATATATCTTTCATTGCAATTCACACTCTATACATTAGTACGTTCGGATGTGGTCAATAGCTCATATGAGCAAGGATATTTACAGCTCGTGTAATTGATTCGAAAGAGAACTCATATGTTACTAATGTTATTCATGAATTGATTATGAATATTATGTTTACCTAAATTTATGTTATGTTTATATGTGATGAAATACAAACCATTTTGTTTATGGTATGATTGTGAAAGGTCAATGAATGTTTTGTGTGTTCAAGTTCAATTCTTGAATTAGGGAATGTCGGGTAAGTTTTGTTAATTTTCTTTATGAACTTACTAAGCTTTGAGTAAGCTTACCTTTATTTTGTTTTCTTCTTTGTAGATTGTCAAAAATCAAGCATTCGGTTGGATCGAGTATGAGCTTACACTATCCACCAATCCTTTCAGTAGAATTTTGATCATTTTGGCTCAGTTATAAGTTGCATGTAAATATGTGTAAATGGTTATATATATGTGTGTGAAATTGAAACTTATGATTTGGTTAAATTTGATGTGAATATAAATGTAATGTATAAAAGTAACGATGTTGTTTTGGTTGGTTTGCATCATGAAGTTGCATATATGATTTAGATAATATTGTATACCTTATTTGATGAGCTTTAGCTCTTTGAAAGGATAATGATGTGGTGAATGTATAGGTATTGCTGATAGCATATGTTAGAAACTGAATGTTCTGAATTAGCTTTGTTGAAATGTGGTGCCAATTATGGCATTTTTGTTAAGTCAGTAGGAAGATGTTATAAGCTGTAAATTGGTATGAAATGTGCATGTTTTGAACAACTATAGGTTGGCGGAAAATGTGCATTTTAGGTCCCCTTGTAATGGTTGAGATGTGTTTTGCATTTAGTGACTTGTTGCACTACACAGTCTGACACACGACCATGTGTTGCATACGGGCTAGTGACACTACTGTGTGCTCTTTAGAAATTAGGATGCATGTGTTTAGATGGTTCCTGAATGTCACATGGGATGGCCACATGCCCGTGTGAGCACTGTTGATTTAGTATATAATTTTCACACAGTTTTAGTAGGTTACACTGTGCAGCACATTGCTGTGTAATTTTCTGGTGAATTTATGCATTATATCCAAATGGCTTTATTGAGTTACACGATCGGGTCACCCGACTGTGCGACTCCCTTTCCACACGGTTGAAGTTTATCATACGGCCGTGTGACCCCTTTTTTTGCTTAAATTTCCATATTTTTTAAGTTTTCAATTAAGTCCTTATTTGTTCCTGGGTTGGTTTAAGAGCTTTCGTAAGCTCATTTGACACTCGAATTTGTTTATGAATCATGTTATGCTTGTATTATGAAATGTTTTATTGCTTAATTGAATGTTTAAAGCCAAATTTGTATGTATTATACTTTGTTTACTATTGTAGCATCTTATAGCTGGAGTCCGATGACTGGATCAGGAGCGGCCACTATAAGATCAAATTGGACGGTTTTGTCATGTACCCGTGACAACATAAGTATCCAGAACCATATATTTCTTATCTTTAGAACCCCATCTTATTTTTCACAGACACCATGATTTTTCATGGACATCTACTATAACATCCCAAAAGTAGGGGGTTAGTAGAATCGAGTTTGTGAATCGAGAGAGAGTGATAATGCCTTAATTTTTAAGATTATCTATGCATTTTTAGGAAATAAATGAAGTATTTGTTTGTTGGATAAGTGTTAGTGAAACATTCCTTGAAACCCAAGTTCAAATCCCTTCTCTCTCACTATTTTTATTATTTTACAAATTTTGCCTTAAACCCTAGTATGTGACACGCAATATTGAAAAATTATTTCAAGAATGAGGAAAAATCCTAATGGTTAAAAGAAATATGAAAAAGCATGAAAATTATATGAGGTTCCAAGTTTGAATCCTTTCCTTTGCGAAATAATTTAATTTTTGGCAAAAATCCCTTGTTTTTAATGTGTGTGCCACCCAAGCCTTGTAACCCTAGGTATAAATGTTAATTTTTTACAAATAATCAGCCTTTAATCCTCCTCCTCATTTCCTTATCCGTTCATCTCCTCCTCTCCCTCTCTTTGATATTATTTTTCTTCCTTCCCTCCATTAATGTCATCGCCTACACTTCCCATTTTACAATATCTTTCTTTTTCTTTTTGCATCAAGATTGTGCACCATATTCTTTATTATATTTCTTCAATTTATCCTCATCTAAATCAGCCCCAAATCTGAAATCTTGACCCCCAATATTGATCCCAAACATTGCCAAGAAAGTGTCATTGTCGTTTCTTTCAACTAGCTTGGGTAATATCTCTTTTCTATTCAATTTTTTGATTAATCTTGTCAATTAAAAAAAATTCCTAATCTAGAATTTGAAGGATTTTAAATGATTTCAAAGTTATTTTTCCAGATTTTAATGATATCTGAAACCATTTCAAAATTCAACCATAATTTTGGCGACCATGAGTGATGGTGCGTGCGCCTATGTGCAAGAAAGGGGGTTGTTTTGTTTCTTGGGTCTTGCCCATATTTTTCCACCATTTAATTGTGTTCTTGAAACCTCCTAGTCAGCCTTTAATCACATGTTAATTAGGGAGATACGTTCTTGATCAAGTAGCCAATTGGATCCCACAAATCGTGAAGCATAAGTGCAATTAAGGATAACTAGTTTGTTATTTCGACATAGTTGTTGGGTAAAGGTTATGAATTTATTAAATGAAGGAATTTAATCATTAATTAGATACTAGTTTCCTAGTATATTATTGAATTAGGTGCTAACCCAAACTCTCCAAATCTCTGTAAAGGCGAAGAATGATTGTACATACAATTCGCATCGATACAGTGTAAGGAATCTAACTAGTTCGGATTCATAAAATAGTTATAATTTCAAGGATTGGTTTGAACTCATAAGTGGGTGTTTGGGGACTGGTTTAATGGTAAATTTTTGAATTTATATTAAATTTTGGTTTTGGTTCATTTAAGGAATTATTAAGCAAAATTGAAAGATTTGCTAGTGTGATATGAGCAAGTGAAAAATAAGGTGTGGGTCCTAAACTCATAAAATTGTTTGAAAATTTTAAATATCATGTTATATTTGATCAATTAGCTTGCTGATTGGAATGGCTTAATAGCCAAATTATTGATTTTGTGGGTGGCCGAACAATGTATGTTTCGAGCCTTAAAAGATTAACATATTGGCAAAATTGCTAGTTTGATAGTATGAATGTTTGATTAAGTTTGTAATTGCATAATCAAGTTATAAAATATGAGAATGTTTGATTGAATGATATCATGTTTTGAGATATTAAGATTATGTATGATTTAAACGCATAAGATATTTGTTATATTGTGTACTGGAAAGAGTGCTATTTATGCACAATGAAAATCCCTAAAGTATATGAAATTGAACGATATTGATTGATACCAACACAATGGTAATTTGAAAGATTGGAACACTGTTTCCATTTACTGAAAGTATGTGATTGTTGAGGACATGCTGAGCATGTCAAATGAATGTGAAAAGTATTGAGATATGATTATGTATGAGATTGTGTGACATATTGCATATGCAGCGGGTTGGGATTTTGTGGTTGATGGAGAAGTTCCGTGGAGTACCGGCGACATATTAAGTCTGCATTAGTCGTAGTTAGTGCACTACACCTGGAGTACCGAGGGGAATGGCTATTTATCGTATTTTTATTGGCAGCTTCTTTGCGTTCTTACTGGCAGAATTTTCTGCATATTGTTATTAGTGGTTTTAACCACAACAGACTGAAGCCCTTAATGTTTTGGAGTTCAGATGATGGGTTCTGGGGAACTCATGGTCTGTAGCAGATGGTATGGGTAGGAACCTTTTTGCATTACATCATGTGCACGACATATTCAAATGTTATTGATTTATGCTATGTATTGTTTTTTTTTTGTATTGAATGGTATCGAAATTAATGATTGTCACTCGACTGAATGATGACCTATGCTCATACACCGTTTGACAACAATTTGATAATGGCTATGTAACGGTATGAAATTCCTATGATGGTTCTATTTTCTTCTGTTAAAGCTAATCTATTTCACTATATTTGATATTTATGTTTGTTTAAATGATTGTTCGACTCACATTAAGCTTTTCATAAGCTCACCCCAAATAGTGTTTAACTTTTCAAGTAAACCTCAAAATTAGGACCGAACTCAACATTCGGAGAATCACCTTGGAGCTTGGACTATTCTTATTAAGTATTAATTAGTCTCTATTGGTTTTGTTTTAGAATTTTAAATTATTTCTAGTCTATGGCTTGGTAACTTTTCTTTTGGGATTCTTACATACATGGATTACTTAAGTATAATAACCAGATAATGCATGATATCAGGCTTAAGTAAAATTTGATATTATTCCCTAGTTTTCACTATATTGCAAAGGAACTGTTTTTGAAAAAAACAAATCGATAAGGCAACTTAGTTTCCAAAATGACTTGAAAATTGGTTTTTCCGCTGCATTAGTTTAACTTCAAGGTTTTTTTTAAAGAAAAGCAACAAGCAAATGGTTTTTCTAAAACAACACTTCAACAATAACATGAATCCTAAGCATACACGACCTAATGAATGAATGCTTTTAAGCTAACTCAAAGTATAACTACGAGTTTTTCTAAAATGAGTTTATTTAAAGTCTTCAAAAGTAACATATGTTAGCATTTCGATGGCAAATGTAGCCTTCTCAATCTAGCCATAACGTCTAGGCTGGGTTTGGGAGGTTACATTTGCTATCACGCATTGCCCACTTAGCCTTGAATTTCTTCGATCGAGATTTAACAATGTAGAAGTTTACCTCAGACTTTATGCTATATCACTTAACTACAATGACAAAAGCATCTTTCGAGGAAAACTTTGTGCACACTTGTAAATTGCCCACATCTGATGAAGAACTCGCATGGCTTGATCTTTTGTCTAGGAGTTCTGGAAACTTTAATCCACCTTTAGCTGAAAGGTCCACATTATGCATGTGGGTCGAAGGTGAGTATGCCCTAAGACGTATATTGGTATCACCGACATTGTTTAGACCTTCACCGTTGAAACCACCATCTTCTCATTTAATTGGAACAGGCTCTAGTTCAGGAAATAAAGCAATTTTTGAACCATCTATCCCAGACTCCCAGATTGGATCATTGTCAAAGTTAGTGCCCTCTTCGACCTCAGCCCCTCTTGATTGTATAGGAATGGATGTCCCTTCGTCGGTGTACTTTGTATGGAGTACATCATCCCGTCTTATATACATGTCATTATAACTTACATGATTTACTGTTTTCCAATCGGTGTAACTTGATGATGCACCCGTATAAGTGTTTTCGGCATAGAACATCGACCTTTGAAAGTTCAAATCAAAAGCACTAATAAAATGTCGTGTTAGGGTAAAAAAGTTTCGATTGCCTTCAAACCCCGACTCATGGACGGGCTGTGTGCCAAAGTTGAAATCTTGGGCTGAAATTGAGGAATGTCTTCCCATTGATGATTACAGGATTTCATAATGGGAGCTTTCTAACAAAGCCGTAAACCCACCGTACAACCGTGTGGTTTGACTTTTAGCTTCCTGTTCTATTTCGGCAATAACTTGAATAGCTTTCAACCTCCAACCACCTTCATCGACATCGACAAACTCAGTATATAACTCAAGTATAGGTGATCCAATAGCATTATGCGTCTGGACCACTGCGTCAATCGCCAGTGAACCTCTAACAATAAATATTTCATATTTCATAAGGTATTGACTGCCTATAAATGAGCTATCGTTTATAGTAAAATATTACACAAAAAATATAAAAGATTAGAACGAAGGTGTCGACAAATGCAAAGTCAAATTTTAATATATTTTTGTAACACCCCTTACCTGTATTCGATGCCGGAATAGGGTACGAGGTATTACCAGAACACATACACTTTTTACCATATTAAACCGAGTTGTAAAATTTCATCTAAACTAAAACGTTCAAATTATTATTCTTGATTCGCTAATTAGGGTTTACGTGGCCCAATATACTCACAATCTTTCACTTCCTCGACTTATGAATTTATAAATTTCCACTTACTTGTTGAATTCATCACGAGTACCTGAATTGATCTGTATCATTACATATTCTCATGTCGTCACATTTTTCCTATTTAACTATTGTAATATATCAATTACTTAATATCTCATAAGCTAAGTGTCACGTATACATTATTCATTCATCTCCCATACAACTATCAGTACTAGCCACAAATATAGTACAAATTTTCTCTATTCGATGTTAAACCAAAACATGTTACTTCATTACCAACTAACCTTACTAAATATACACCTTATACTAGCCCAAGTGTTTAACCATTCACCCATGACATAAATATATTTTATCTATTATTGCAGAATATAGATGTGCTACCCAAATCATAATTCACCTCACATAGTAACCGAGTTAATTTTTATCATTTGTCAAATAAATTACAAAAAGGTTATATAACAAAATATAGATACATTTAAACCTCACCAATAAACAAATTCTCATGGCATTAAATAATCATCATGCATCAAAGACAAACGTACTTGACATTTCCATCACATAAACTGAATTAATCAGTGCAACCTCAATGATGTAATCATCCTTTTAACTTACTTAACTAAGACAAATTATACCATCATCTCACACATAGAATGATCCACCTATCATACTTCTCAATTATGTCACTTAATAGGCCAAATATACCTAACCTTTATCATCATGATCAATCCACAACCAAAATACATCCATATATCAAAATTACCACACACATATATATATACCATGACAAATTTTCTTAAACATTTGATCAATTGCTTTTCAATACCGCAATAATTCTTTCAATACCAATATGTATTTACCATTCAATTTACCATAGACCGATTATAATCGGGCATATAACCATTTATACACAATTCATTCATATATTTTATTGTCCTCCTCCTCCTCTCAATTCCACATCCTTAATGTATATAACACGTTTAATAACATTATACATAATTTCATTACTCACTTATATGTAAATTTAAAGCTGCCCATCTGAGTCAGAGTCACTAACTTATTTTATTCTGGAGCTACAGAGCTCCAAATTAAAATTTGTAGAGTTTCCCTAAAACTAGATTTATAGATATTTTTACCATAAAAATTTCAGAATTTTTTACTTAGCCAATAAGTACAGTTTATTCTTTAAAGTTTCCCCTATTGCACTGCTCGACAGTTCTGACCTCTCTTCACTAAAAATTGATTATCTCATTGTACAGAATTTGTATGGTGTTCTTGTTTATTTATCTTGAAAATAGACTCTTTCAGGATTCTAAAAATATAAATTTTAACCCATAATTAATTTTATAAAATTTTTAATGATTTTGCAAAATCAAAACAGGGGATTTCGAAATTATTCTGACTCTGTCTCACAAAATTTATTATATCTCATGATTTACAATTCCATTGCTTACACTGTTTCTTCTATAAGAAACTATACTCCATAAGCTTTAATTTCATGTTTTACTCATCTTCTAATTCGATTCCCACGATTTTTGGTGATTTGTCAAAGTTGGCACACTGCTGTTGCCCAAAACTGTTTTAGTGCAATATATTGATTACCATTTTGACCCTAAACTTTTAACACATGAAAATTTCGTCCATAGGTTCGAAAAATGAAATTTTTGCAATTTAATCCTTGATCCAAGCCTAATAATTCTCATAAATATCAATAACAGCCCATGGATTCCATGAAATTTCAGAAATTTTCCAGAATTTTAATACTTATCAACTTAATCCCTAAAACATGTTTTCATCCAAAATTATTTAATAAAACACCTTTAAACATCCATTAACATATCAATTTCATCATCAAATAACAAAAATTAGATGAACTTATCAATGGTATCTTCCTAAACTTTCAACAAAATGAGAAACTAGTAGAATACTAAGTTGGACCTAATTGTAAAAGTCTAAAAATATAAAAATTTCAAGAAAAAAGTAAGAATTACACGTGCTTGAAGCTAAAATATGGAATACCAGCTCTAAACCCTCTTCCATGGCTATTTCCTACCGAAATTTCAAGAAGAAATGGTCTTGAAATCCTCTAAATTCCAATTTTTCCTTAAATTCATAAAAATCTTTCATTATTTTTAACAGCATGCCGTCTTTGGCACTTAAGTTGGTCCATTTACTCTTTTAGTCCTTTCTTATTTAATTTTTAAGCTATTTAATCACTTTAGCAAGTTTTGTATCTTTTCAATTTAGTCCTTTTTAATTAATTGACTACGAAACGTTAAAATTTTCTGACGAAACTTTAACACTACCATATTGACACTTCGTAAATATTTATAAAAATATTTATGGCTCGATTTATAATATCGAGGTCTCGATACCTCTTTTCCTCAATTTCTTGACTTAATAAATTTTTATAAAACACAAATTACTAATTCAAAAATCTCTTAAAAATCATATTTGACTCGTAATTATTAAATAAGAAAATTTACGAGCTTATTTTATGAATTTGGTGGTCTCGTACCACTGTTTTCAACATTTCTAAAAATCGAGCTATTACAAGTTTAGTATAACGAAATACTTGGAAGTATCCCGAGGATTATACCTAAGGGAGGATGGAATAAATTATGAAAATATTTTTTTAATAACAAGTCTAAGTAGTAGCAATTAATTCCTATACTAGGATAAATCATAAAATAGATTTATGAGATAAAAATAAATAACTAAAATAATTAAATAAGAAAAATAGACAAGGATAAAAATCAATAAACCAATCAGGAAGATTAACTCGCTTCAGGGTTTGTAATCAACTTCGGATTAGGGTTTAGAGTGGATTAGCTTCCAATTAATCAATTTTTACCTTTTGTCCTCTAATTGACTAATCGATTGGGTTTTAGAGTTTAGAGTGGATTAGGGTTTAGAGTGATTAGCTACCAATTAGCTCCCAACCTCACTTTCTCAACTAGGACAAATTACGATTTACTCAGTTTGACTTATCTTCCGCCCTCGTATAGACTATGATTGTTGGATCTGGTGCTCTAAGTGTAGTATTTTTGTCAATATACACTTGTAATTTTCAAATAGATTGGTTAATAAAACAAATTCATTGATTATGATTAACATACTTTGTACTATTGTACTCAAATGGTTTTTTCATGTAAAGCAAAATGGAAGCAAATGCTTCTCATTGGTTGTCTAATGTTTAACTAATACTAAGCAGTGTAACGATTAAAAGACAGTTTGCATTAGTAAACGAACCTAAACATGTTCTTAGTCTAATTGGAAATGAGCAAACCGATTAAAAGACTAATATGTCATCTATCAAGTCTGTAACACCCTTAACCCGTATTCATTGTCAGAATAGGGTTTCGAGGCATTACTAGAGGTTACAGAACATTTTTGGATAATTCGAGTCATTTACAATTCAATTTGGCTTTTATTAGATAACATCATATACTATCACTTTGAGCCATTATTTATCTCATGAACATTTAGTTCACGCTTTCTATTCACATTTTCATATTCAATTCACTATTTCTTCCTGTCAATTACAATTCCGAATGACAGATTCATGTAAATGAGCTCAATACCTGTTAAGTTCAATTTTGAGCTTAATTTATCCAACTAAATTATTTAAATTATTGATTAAATTTTGAGCAATTGAATTTTAAATTAGTCTAAATTACAGAAAGAACATCTCATGCTGTAATAATATATTTTTCCTCTAATTCAATAATTTAATGTTAAATTTTTAAGTCTAGTGCAGTTTAGGGACATTTGGATGTCCGTATGGGCTCATTTAGAATTTAATATGCATGAATAAGCTGCTGAAAGACAATCATATGCTGGTTGAAGGAATTAAATTAATATTGGGACAAAATTCGGTCCAATAGAAAAGTAGCAGGCTGAATGTACAAATAGTTGGCAAGGAGAATTATTTTTAATTCTCAAAATTTCCTTCTTGCTAGCGGTGGCCGACTCCAATTGATTCAAGGAAGTCAAATCAGCCTTGAAGAGTTCAATTTAAAGTTAAACTCTACTAAGCTGAAGCTATTTTTATGCGACAGGTTCAGCTAGGAAAAGGGGGATAAGATCAAATTTAATTTTGAATTGTTGGAGGTTATTATTCCATAAATAGAGATGACCACCAGCTAAAAATAGGAGAGAAAAAATATACAGCAGCAGAGGGGCTTGGCATTCGAGCAAAGGAAAACCTCAAATTGAACCAGAAAAAGCCGACCAAGCAGTTGAAGTAGCAACCCAAAATTTCAGCTAATCGAAAGAAGGGAAGCTCGACGATTTGAGGAATTTTCTTCTCCAAGATTCAGCTTGTAATTTATGCTGTTTACAATTGATTCTTGTTTTGTTTCAATTGCTATGAGTGGTTAAAATATTCAAGCTTAGTTAGACACTTATGAAACCTAGCACAAGGTATTTGAAGATTTATTTTGTTTAAATTTGGATTTGGCATTCTTGAGTTGCTTGTTTTATCGTTCAAGGAATTTTTCTAAATCAATTAGATTGATCACCTACTTAATTTAGGACTTTTCTCATAATCATTCCAGTACGATTGAGTAATCGAATTTCTTAATTACATTTAGAACTGGTGATGATTAATTGGCATGCCGCTAATTGAAGCAACAACGGATTTAATTTTGGAAGTCGCTGGAGGATTTTCTTTAATTAACACAAGGTGAAGTCTCTAAAATACTAAATGCACTTTTAATTAGTCAACAAAGAATAATTAAAGGTAGGACTTCAATTACGAATGTTCTCTAATTGAGTTTAAATTTACTTGGGATAGGAATTCACTTTGTAAGTGAATTTTTAGCCTTGTTGCTAGATTGGACTACTAAAATAATTTAAGATCGCGAAGGACTTGTGCTTGGTGGATTAAGGCGTCAATAACTAAGCATTCTTTCTCTTTAATTTGACAATTTTTCAGCATTCACAATTTAAGCTACAATTTATTCGTTACTATAGATCATTATTAGCAAACCCCCCATTTTTCTTTCTTGTCTGCATTTTATATTACCTTAGTTACAATTCCCTTCAAATAGATTTAAAGCGAGCTTCTGCGTGGGACGATTCCCTATTTACCCTATATTACCAGTTAATGTTGGTTGAATAACGGATTTAATCTGGTGGTCATAACGATAGCTACCAGATTTTGGCGCCGTTGCTGGGGAAGCGACGTAGTCAAATCTATTTGATTTTCAGAACTCATTTTGTTTTTTTGTTTTTTTATGTAGGTAGAGTAGTCCCTTTAGTATATGTTATTAAGGAGCGGACGACGAATATCGAAGTTTCCTGTTAACATTACCGATCAGCAAGCCGAATCACACATTGAACCTAACAATTTAGAGGACATCGACATGGCCAATTAAACTTTGAAGCAATTGGCTGCACCTAACTTGGCTACACAACCACCATCTATCACTTATCCCGCCCTTGATAGGCCGTTAAAACTCAATTCGAGATTTCTGAATTTGTTGCCGAAATTCAATGGACTACCAGGTGAGGACCCTTACCGTGATATTAATGAATTTATAATTACTTGTTCAACTATGCAGCCAGATGGCATTGAAGAGGAACAAATCAAGCTCCAAGCTTTTCCTTTCTCGTTACAAGGTTTGGCGAAGGACTGGTTATATTATATGCCGCCAGGTTCATTCACAACTTGGACAGGGTTACATAAAGCTTTCCTTGAGAAGTTCTTTCCGGCATCAAGGATAGGGTCAATCAGGAAGGAAATTTGTGGAATTAAGCAACTGGTAGGTGAGTCACTATATGAGTATTGGGAAAGATTTAAACGGTTATGTGCGAGCTGTCCGCAGCATCAGATTAGTGAACAGCTTTTAGTGTAATATTTTTATGAGGGGTTGACTCCACAAGATCGAGGAATGATTGATGTCGCGAGTGGAGGTGCATTGGTTGATAAAACACCTGAGCAAGCCCGAAATTTGATCGCTAATATGGCACAGAATACTCAGCAATTTGGTCTTAGGAGATCCGACTTGGGCAAACGAATGGATGAGGGCCAGTCGAGTATGATGGAGGCTCAATTAGCTAATTTAACGGCTATGGTAAGTAAGTTGATGACTGGAGGTAATGTGAAAGCTTCACTATGTGGCATTTGTTGTTTGGAAGGACATACCACAGACATGTGTCCAACATTACAGGAAGGGGAAGCTAATAACGTTTTTCCAAATCAAAGAAGGTATAATCCATACTCAGCTACTTATAACGAGGGATAGAGAGATCACCCTAATTTTAAAAATCAAAATCGAGCTACACCTCCGAGATTTGAGCAGCAAAATTCTCGACCATATAATATGTCACAACCAAACCATCAAAACCTTAGTGCTAAAACCAAAACCCATACCATGCTCGAACAAATGATGAAGATGATGTCTGACGAAAAGAAGGAGACCAATGGGAGGTTCCAAGCTTTAGAAACAGTCGTGAAACAATTGCAAACTCGAGCCTCATCAGCCGACGTTAACCTAGGGAATTTTCAAGCACAAGTGAATAATCGATTGCCCTCACAGTCAGTGGCGAATCCAAGGGATAATGTTAGTGTCGTGACTTTGCGAAGTGGGAAGGAATTAAGACCTATACTGAAAAAGGTCCAAAACAGCAATGAGGAAAGTGAGACTCAGGTAAAAAGGGTTCGATTTGGTAGTAAAACAGAGGAGAATTTATCCATGCAGAAGGCTGATTCACAATCATCACAAGCCAACTCAAGAGAGGCAGAAAAATCGCACCTACAACAGTCCACTGTTTCGCGCGATGCAGCAAATTTTGAGTAGGAAGCGCAAACCGTCAAGCCTCAAATAGAAGGACGTTTACATGCTAATGATCAGCAGCGATCTTTTGTGCCGAAGGCTCTGTTTCCACAGCGCTTGAGGAAGGAAAAATCAGACGACGTCAATGCCGAAATCCTTGAGACATTTTGTAAGGTACAAGTTAATATTCCATTGATTGATGCAATTAAACAAGTGCCTAGATATGCTAAGTTTTTAAAAGAATTATACACATCTAAAAGGAAATTAATTGGGAATGAGAAAATTAGCTTAGGCGAAAATGTATCTGCGTATTTTAAAAGAAATTCCCAACTAAATGTAAAGATCCGGGAATGTTTTCGATACCTTGTAAGATAGGAGACCTTAAACTTGATAGAGCTATGCTTGATTTAAGAGCTTCTATAAATGTCATGCCTAGAAGTATCTACGACAAAGTACAATTAGGTTCATTAGAAGCAACAGGTCTGATAATTCAACTTGCATATAGGAGTAATGCCTACCCTGATGGTGTTTTAGAAGATGTTCTAGTGCAAGTAAATGAGTTAGTCTTTCCGGTTGATTTTTATGTTTTAGACATGGGACCTAATGATAATTCGATTGATGTCCCCTTACTCTTAGGTAGACCTTTTCTTAAGACTGCTAGAACGAAAATTGATGTGCATAAAGGTAATTTAACTATGGAATTTGATGGTGAGATAATTAAATTTAATATATTTGATGCTATGAGATATCCCACTGATATTAATTTCGTGTTTACTCTTGATGTAATTGATATTTTTGTTCAAGATGTTTATGAATTAGGGGATGAGGACGAGTTGAAAAGCGTTCTAGCTAAAGGCATTTTTGGTATTGATAAGCATGAATTTATCATTTCTAATTCTTTAATTAACTCATTTTGTGCATTAGACTCGCCCAAATTGACATGATTCAAGCCGATCCTCCCTAGCCTTACGGTGACTGGTAAGCAAGTTCCTTCATTGATTTCACCACCTAAATTGGAGTTAAAAGAGCTGCTTGAAAGTTTAAAGTACATCTTTTTAGGTGAAAATCAAACCTTGCCATTAATAGTGTCAAATGCTTTAACCGAAATCCAAGAATCTAAGCTGCTCAGAGTTCTTAAAGAGCATAGAGAAGCCTTCGGTTGGACACTAGCCGATATTAGGGGGCTTAGTACGACTTTATGCACTCACAAGATAGCCTTAGAGCCAGATTCAGTCCCCAAAAGAGGCCCTCAACGCCGATTGAATCTTCCAATGATGGAGGTAGTTAAGACTGAAATTTTAAAATGGTTGGAAGCCGATGTCATTTATCCTATAGCCGATTCAAAATGGGTAAGTCCAATTCATGTTGTACCTAAGAAGGGAGGAACCACAATAGTTACCAACGCAGAAGGGTTAGAGATTCCTACAAGAGTGCAGAACGGTTGGCGGGTTTGTATAGACTATAGGAAGCTAAACAAAGCCACTAAAAAGGACCACTACTCACTCCCATTCATGGATCAAATGTTAGAAAGGCTAGCTGGTCGCTCACATTTTTGTTTTTTAGATGGCTATTCAGGTTATTTACAGGTACACATCGCACCTGAAGATCAAGAGAAGACCACCTTCACTTGCCCGTTTGGAACTTACGCCTTCAAGAGAATGCCTTTCGGATTGTGCAACGCACCAGCCACTTTTCAAAGAGGTATAACGAGCATTTTTTCAAATTTTATTTCACATTTATTGGAGGTGTTCATGGATGACTTTACTGTTTATGGTGATTCATTTGATCAATGTTTGCATCATCTTGTGTTAGTTCTTAGGCGTTGCATTGAGACTAATCTGATATTGAATTTTGAAAAATGTCATCTCATGGTTGAGAAGGGTGTTGTGTTGGGGCATGTCGTCTCAGCTAAAGGATTAGAACTCAACCAAGCCAAAGTCAAGGTAATTAAGAATCTACCTTATCCAAGTACTGTGAAAGGAATTCGATCCTTCTTAGGACATGTAGGTTTTTACCGTCGGTTCATCAAGAATTTTTCACAAATATCGTCATCTTTGTGTATATTGCTAGGTGAGGATGTCGCATTTGAATTTAATGAGAGTTGTAAAAAATCTTTTGATGAATTGAAATTGAAATTGAAATTGAAATTGATCACGGCTCCTATCATTCAAGGACCGACATATGCATTACCCTTCGAGATTCTATGTGATGCTAGTGATAGGGCTGTTGGTGCGGCATTAGGACAGAGAAATGGTAAGGAGTCTTATATTATTAGGTATGCTAGCGAGCTATTAAACCTAGCTCAGTGCAATTATACCACGACCAAGAAAGAACTTTATGCCATAGTCTTTGCCTTAGAGAAATTCATAGCGTACTTGTTAGGAGTCAAAGTCGTTGTATTTTCTGACCATAGTGCTCTTAATTATTTGTTGCATAAAAAAAAGTTAAGCCCAGATTAATAAGATGGATTTTGCTTTTGCAAGAATTCGACTTAAAGATTAAAGATAAGAAGGGTAGAAAAAACCTTGTGGCTGACCATTTGAGTAGGATAGAGAGTGGGATTTTGAGGAATGAGCCGAGTGATTTATTTTCCGATGAGCGACTTTATAGTGTGTCTAGTACTTTTCCATGGTATGCCGACATAATGAACTACTTAGTGACTAGGCAGTTTCCTACGAATGCACCTAGACATTTGAAAGAAAAAATTAGAAGTCAAGCCCGATTTTACTTATGGGAAGAGCCATACCTTTGGCGATTTTGTGGTGACCAAATAATTAGGTGTTGTGTCGATGATAGTGAAATAGAATCGGTGCTTAATTTTTGTCATAGTCGAGAAGGTGGAGGACATTTTGGGCCTAAGAGAACGGCTCATAAGATACTTGAGTGTGGGCTATTTTGGCCAACTATTCATAAGGACTCATACACATTTTGCAAAAATTGTGCCTCATGTCAAAAAATCGGTAATTTAAGTAGTAGAAATCAAATACCGTTACATAATTTCTATGTTTGTAATATATTTGATGTATGGGGTATTGATTTCATGGGGCCTTTTCCCTCTTCTTTTGGTTATTTATATATTCTCGTGTGTGTTGATTACTTGTCAAAATAGGTAGAAGCATTTCCAACTAGGGCCGATGATGCTAGAACTGTGGTGAAATGTCTCAAGACCAACATCTTAAATAGATATGGAGTACCAAGGACTATAATTAGTGACAAGGGAACACATTTCTATAATAGAACCTTGAAAGCTTTATTTGTACAATTTGGTGTCACCCACAAAGTGTCGACAGCTTATCACCCTCAAACCAATGGGCAAGCCGAGAGTAGTAACAAGGAAATTAAGGGAATTTGGGAGAAAATTGTTAAACCCAATAGGAAAGATTGGAGCCAGAGGTTAGATGAAGCGTTGTGGGCTGTTCGAACAGCTTACAAAATGCCAATAGGGATGTCGCCTTATAGGGTTGTTTTTGGAAAGGCGTGTCATCTTCCCGTAGAGCTTGAACATAGGTCATTTTGGGCTGTTAAGCAATGCAATTTGGATTATAGTTTGGCAGGTGAAGAGCGCAAGTTGAAGCTGCAAGAATTAGAGGAGTTGCGCTTAGAGGCATATGACAATTCAGTCATCTACAAAGGTAAGTCGAAGGCATTTCGTGACTCAAAGCTGATTCGCAAGGAATTTAAGGTGGGGGAAAAGGTATTGCTATTTAATTCTAAGCTTAAACTGTTTCCCGGTAAGTTAAAATCAAGGTGGCTTGGTCCATTTATAATAACCGAGGTGCATCATCATGGGGCAATCGAAATTAGGAGCCTCGAAACTAATAAAATTTTCAAAGTGAATGATCACAGGTTGAAACATTTTCATGAAGGGGAGCAAGCAGCTTGGTTGGAGGAGATCAATCTTGAGGATCCATAAAAAATTGTGATGTCGAGCCAACGACTTAAACCAAAGGTGCTCGTGGGAGGCAACCCACGTATTCTGGGAAGTTTTTCTTTTATCTTTTCCATTAGTATTGTTCTTTCCGTTGGTAACTTTAATTCTCTTTTGCATTAGGGGCAATGCAAACATTAAGTATGGGGGAGAATCAATGAATTGATTTTCTAACGTATTTGATGCTTGTTTTGTTTTTAGTAACTTTCATGAATAAGACTTGTTAAATTTTCTTTAGGAAAATATTAAAATAAAAGAATGAAGATGTACTTCATGAATTCAAGTTGATTGGGGTGGTTGTATGTCGATTGGTTGGGTTAAATTTTGTTTTCAATTGACTGATTTTGGTTAATAATAAAAATTTTTAATCTGCTTAATTGATCAATTATGTGGTCCGTGTGAGGAATTTGAGCCTAGAGCGTAAGTTGGGACATCCATGCCAACTTGAGAGGTTATTATTCATTCATGTGTGATTCTTGTTATCGACTATCAATTACTCTAGAACTTGCTTTAGATCTTATCAAGTTTAGTAATACATTTGATTTACATTAATATGATTTAAGAGGCATTAGGAATTAAGCCACGATTACTCATAAAAGCCGACCTTGACATTCCAATTAGTTAGCCAATTTGAAGCCTTAATTTCCTAATTTGTTTTTATGTACCTCTAGAAATTAAACCAAAGCTAGGTAATTCAGTTTGGAAGTTCATCTTCGACATATGTTGGCCAATATGGGTAGGGTGTGCAAAATTCGGGTAAAACCGAAAAATTCGGTTAACCGACCGAATTCGGTTAATCGGTCGGTTAACCGAATTTTTTCGGTTGGGGGTCGGTTAATTATTTTTTGATTTTTCGGTTAACGGTTAATTCGGTTCGAAACCGGTCGGTTAACCGAATTTTTTCGGTTAACCGAAAAAATTAATAAATAAAATTATAATATATAAATATGCCCACTATTCATCTAAACCCAATCTAAACCCAAGTATTTAACCCAACCCAATTACCCAACCCAACCCAATCATAAAATTAAATTACAAATAATTTAATAAATAAAAATAAAATTTTAAAACTAAGACTAAAACTAAAGTCTAAAAGTCTAAAAATAATTTAATTATGTAGTGATTCAATTTGGTTAATTCGGTTAATTCGGGTAATTCGGTTAGTTCGGGTAATTCGGTTAATTTGGTTAATTTTTAACCAAAAATAAAAAAAACATATAATTTTCGGTTAATTCGGTTAACCGACCGAATTAACCGAAAAAATTTCGGTTCGGTTAATTTTTTTGAAAAAAATTTCGGTTCGGTTAACGGTTAAAGATTTTGAAAGGTCGGTTAATTCGGTTAATGTTATTTCGGGTCGGTTAACCGGTCGGTTAACCGAATGAACACCCCTAAATATGGGGTGGTTTTTAGCTAGAAATTAAGGGCTGATTTTCTTGAAAGAAAAAAAGAGAAGGGAAAAATAAATATCAATAAGTTGCAGCCTTCCTATGAACGAAGCATGAAATGGATCGGTTGAATCAAGTGGTATGAAGATGAAAACGATGAAAGGCTGATCAGTCATCTGTTTCCAAAGAAAAAAAAAAGAAAAAAAAGAGAAGAGAAATAAGGGAATTGATGACTTCCGAATGGTTTTACTAGCGTAAGAGAACTAGCTCCACCATCCAAATAAATTCCTCCCGTCCACCGCACATTACCTTAGCCCCATTACAACCTTTATTTAGCCTAGATTATATTTATGGAATTTTATGTGTTATGTTATAGGTAAGATGGACAAGCAAGCCTATGGTGGTTAATTACGGTCGATTTCAATTTGAGAGCATTATACTAACCTAAACACAATGAGTGAGGAGTGTTAATAATTATTCTTCCGGTGAGAATTGATCAAAGAAGCATTATTAATTTCCTCTTTTGAATAAACCAAAATCTAAATTGTTGATTTCAAAATTCATCCCAAGTATAGGCGATGCAACAACTCTTGATTAGTCTTGATTTTCTTGAAATTTTTCTTCATTCTTTTCAACTTGATTGCTCATGGACGATCAATAGATTAAGTATGGGGGAGTTTGTTAAGTTCAATTTTGAGCTTAATTTATCCAATTAAATTATTTAAATTATTGATTAAATTTTGAGCAATTGAATTTTAAATTAGTCTAAATTACGGCAAGAACATCCCATGCCGTAAGAATGTATTTTTGCTCCAATTCAATAATTTAATGTTAAATTTTTAAGTCATGTGCAGTGAGGGACATTTGGATGTCCGTACGGGTTCAATTTGGGATTTAATCTGCATGAATAAGCTACTGAATGACGATCATATGTTGGTTGAAGGAATTAAATTAATATTGGGACAAAATTTGGTCCAATAGAAAAGCAGCAAGCCGAATGTACAAACGGTTGGCAAGGAGAATTATTTTTAATTCTCCAAATTTCCTTCTTGCTAGCGGTGGCCAACTCCAATTGATTCAAGTAAATCAAATCAGACTTGAAGAGTTCAATTTAAAGTTAAACTCTACTAAGCTGAAGCTATTTTTATGCGACGGGTTAAGTTAGGAAAAGGGGGATAAGATCAAATTTAATTTTGAATTGTTGGAGGTTATTATTCCATAAATAGAGATGACCAGCAGCTGAAAAGAGGAGAGAAAAAATATACAGCAGCAGAGGGGCGTGGCACTCGAGCAAAGGAAAACCTTAAATTGAACCAACAAAAGCCGACCAAGCAGTTGAAGTAGCAACCCAAAATTTCAGCTAATTGAAAGAAGGGAAGCTCGACGAGTTGAGGAATTTTCTTCTCCAAGATTCAGCTTGTAATTTATGCTGTTCACAATTGATTCTTGTTTTGTTTCAATTGCTATGAGTGGTTAGAATATTCAAGCTTAGTTAGACACTTAAGAAACCTAGCACAAGGTATTTGAAGATTTATTTTGTTTAAATTTGGATTTGGCATTCTTGAGTTGCTTGTTTTATCGTTCAAGGAATTTTTCTAAATCAATTAGATTGATCACCTACTTAATTTAGGACTTTTCTCATAATCATCTAAGTGCAATTGAGTAATCGAATTTCTCAATTACATTTAGAACTGGTGATGATTATTTGGCATGCCGCTAATTAAAGCAACTACGGATTTAATTTTGGAAGCCGCTGGAGGATTTTCTTTAATTAACACAAGGTGAAGTCTCTAAAATACTGAATGCACTTTTAATTAGTCAACAAATAATAATTAAAGGTAGGACTTCAATTACGAATGTTCTCTAATTGAGTTTAAATTTACTTGGGATAGGAATTCACTTCGTAAGTGAATTTTCAGCCTTGTTGCTAGATTGGACTACTAAAATAATTTAAGATCGCGAAGGACTTGTGCTTGGTGGATTAAGGCGTCAATAACTAAGCATTCTTTCTCTTTAATTTGACAATTTTTCAGCATTCACAATTTAAGCTACAATTTATTCGTTACTATAGATCATTATTAGCAAACCCCCCATTTTTCTTTCTTGTCTGCATTTTATATTACTTTAGTTACAATTCCCTTCAAATATATTTAACGCGAGCTTCTTCATGGGACGATTCCCTATTTACCCTATATTACCAGTTAATGTTGTTGAATAACAGATTTAATCTGGTGGTCATAACGACAGCTACCAATACCATTAGTTGTTTAATTTCTGCCACTTAAATTCACATACACATAATTTATTAACATAACCTGTCAAACACAATCTCTGAATGATAAGATCACATAATTGAGCTCAATTTCACTATTCAATATGTTTTATCACATAAAATTTGCTTAACACTTACCACAATTTGACAAATTAGAGAACGTCTTACGGAATTGAGTACTTCTTTTTCACATTGCCATAGTATAACTATGGTCTTGCACATCGTCTCATATCACACACCGAAGCCATAGCCCAGCTATGGTCTTACATGGAAACACATATTACACCGATGCCATATCCCAGATATGGTCTTACACGAAAACACATAGTCACATCTTCACATGTTGCCATGGTCAAACCATGGTCTTTTCTGTTAATTCATCACATATCAGTGAACGAAAGTACTCATTCCTGCGTTCTACTCAATTTGACCTTTTAGTTTCTTTTTCGTGCTTTTACAATATTCAAACTTTAAATACGAACATATGAAATGATTCATCATTTCTTTCATTTACTAACAAATAATTATTAAATTCAACTATATGAACTTACAATTCGATTTTATAACATAACGATAATCATAATTTCGTAATAACTATTTGAAAAAAACATTATATCATTTCTAATTCAACGTTTATCGATTACAATTGGGCATATGACCAATTTATACAGAATTCATTCATATATTTTTCTCCTCCTCCTCTCCATTCCACATCCTTATTGTATATAACACGCTTATAAGTAACATTATCTATAATTTCACTATTTATTTATATGTATATTCAAAGTTTTCCATCCATGTCATAGTCACTAAATTATTTTTATCTTGAGCTACAGAACTCCAACTTAAGATCCACTAAATTCCTTTAAAACTAGACTTACATAACTTCTTACCAAAAAATTTTCAGAATTTATGGTTTAGCCAATAAGTACAGTTTATTCTTTAAAGTCATCCCTATTCTGCTGTCTGATAGTTTCGACCCTTCTTCACTAAAAATTAAGTATCTCCTTGTACAAGATTCAGATGATGTTTCTATTTGTTTCTATTGAAAATAGATTCATTAAGAATTTAAACATATAAATTTAAGCCCTTAATTATTTTTCTCCAATTTTTTTATGATTTTCCATATTCAGAATAGGGGAACCCGAAATTATTCTGACCTTGTCTCACAAAATTTATTATACCTAATAATTTACAATTTCATTGCTTACACCGTTTCTTCTATGAAAAACTAGACTCAATAAGCTTTAATTTCATATTTTATTCATCTTCTAATTTGATTCCCACAATTTTTGGTGATTTTTCAAAGTTAGACCACTCCTGCTGCCCAAAATTGTTTTAGTGTAAAATGTTGATTACCAATTTGACCCTAAACTTTTAATACATGACAATTTCATCCTCAGGATCGAAAAATGAAATTCTTGCAATTTAATCCTTGATCCAAGCCTAATAATTCTCATACATATCAATAAAAGCCCATGGATTCCATGAAATTTTAGAATTTTTCCACATAGTCAATACTTTTCAATTTAATCCCTAAAACATGTTTTCATCCAAAATTCTCTAATAAAACACCTTTAAACATCCATTAACATATCAATTTAATCATCAAATAAAAAAAATCATATGAACTTATTAATGGTATCTTCCAAAACTTTCAACAAAATCAAAAACTAATAGAATACTAAGTTGGACCTAATTGTAAAAGTTCAAAAATATAAAAATTTCATGGAAAAAGCAAGAATTGAACTTACTTGAAGATAAAATATGAAAGACCAGCTCTAAACCCTCTTCCATGACTGTTTTCACCGAAAGTTAAAGAAGAAATGGTCTTGAAATCCTTAAAAAAATTTGGCCACATAAACTTTATTATAATTCCAATTTTGTCCTTAAATACATAAAAATCTTTGATTTTTTAACAGTATGCCGCCTCAGCCACTTAAGTTGGTCCATTTACTCTTTTAGTCCTTCCTTATTTAATTATTAAGTTATTTAACCACTTTAGCAAGTTTTGCATATTTTCAATTTAGTCTTTTTTAATTAATTGATTGCCGAAACGTTAAAATTTTCTGACGAAACTTTAACACTACCATATTGACACTCCGTAAATATTTATAAAAATATTTACGGCTCGGTCTATAACATCAAGGTCTCGATACCTCTTTTCCTCAATTTCTTGACTTAATAAATCTTTATAAAACACAAATTACTAATTCAAAAATCTCTTAAAATCATATTTGGCTCGTAATTATTAAATAATAAAATTTACGACCTTATTTTCTTAATTTGGTGGTCTCGAATCACTATTTTTGACATTTCTGAAAATCGGGCTATTACAATTCTCCCCCTTAAGAATTTTCGTCCTCGAAAATTTCACTAGTAAAGAGGTTCAAATATTTTTCACTAACTGATAGTATCACCAATTTTCAAGGCTGAGACAATAACTTGTCACTTCTAAATCATGTATCAAGTAATTCTTTTCATACGATTTTTTTATTTATTTAAAAGTATAGATTATTACTTTGTCTTACTGTATCAAAAGACGGTTTACCTATTCACTGTAAATTACAACTTTCTTACGCGATTCAGATTGAACTAGAACTGATGTTTCAATCCATAGAACTTTCATCTGGTCAGAATTTTGCTAACATTTATCAGGCCATTCAAATCTTACATCTTTCTGTAATAACTGTATCACCAGTATAGCTATCAATTATCAACACTAAAGCCTTAAAATTTCTGAAATTATTACCATCATACTGATTGAAACCATAGTACCATAATAGAGTCGGCATTTCAACTGTATAAATAGAATAATACCTCAATTATTAATGGTATTTCCAATTAGAAAAGAAAAACTGAAAATAGTTCCAGTAACTATCAGTGCAGTAATATAATTTTTGCAATCCGAGATTCATATTACTGAACTCGCATAATAGAGTCAGGGTTTATGATAGTAAATATAATTACCTTTTTCCAATGAATATTTTTCACGAATAAATCATATTTGTAATTTAGAGCTTCAACCCCTAATAGTAGAAAACAGTATCACATGAATATTTTCATCAAGTCTTCTCTCAAGCATAATTGATTAGAATACCATAGAAAGATAGAATTGTATCGCTCATAGTTTAACAAGACTTTCAATAATTTCTTCTAATATCATAATCAAACAACCTTTTTATGTAATAAGAATCACATCTAAAAATGAATATTTACTTATATCTCTAAAAATAGCAGAACATGTAGAATACCTAGAAGAAATTGTTGTATAATATCTAATTATAACTACTACTTTTAGATATTTTCTTACGATTTCATCACTATTCCACTGAATACTAAAGTCATCAATAATATCACGTTATTCAGTTCACTAAAAGAACTAATTCAAAAGAAATTTCCAGTAAATTCGTTTTGTAGATACCATACCTGAATAAATCGATTACTCATAAATAACTTCTTTCTTAACAGTAACATTGTGTATTCCGAATAATCTTTAAAAAAATTTATCTGATATCTCAATCATAATCATCTTTATTTACTAACCCATTTTCAGCTCTAACTGCATTATTAATCATTTGGTCACTAAACTCTTCAATTCCACACTTGTAAACTTAATCAATATAAATCTGGTAAATTTCACTGTATAAATCTATACTTATAGGAGATAGAGGTCATAAAGCCTCAAAATTTAACTTTCATATATATATATATACACACATAACATGACTTTTATCGTCAATACATTCATTACAAACATTCATTTCGCACCTTTATAAATCTTTACTCACCATAGGCAACTCTCATTTCTCTATCAAATACTCAAATATCACTTTCATCACTGTCGGAACTAGCTTGGTTAGAAGCATTTTTGTCTATTAGTAAAACATTTCTTATCAAGATTACTCTTTTAAATGTATAAATGTATATATTCATTCTTATCTATAAGGATTTCTCTTTTAAACCTCCATGCAAAACTAAATAACATTTACTTATTCACAACTTTAAATTATTTTATTACAAATACATGTTTATCTATTCACAACTTTGTAACTTATTTTCTTTATAATCATTCATCATTAGATCTTAAAATCTTTTCTGGATCCTCCATCTTTTCACTATCTCTTTTCCTTGTAAACATTTTTCTATCATCAACATTAACATCACTTTATCTCCTCTTATTTTCCAAATAGTACTTTCTCTTGTTACTATCCATCTATTCTTTTATTTTCTTTTTTTTAATTCAATATTTCAAACATGAATCAGAGATAATCCTTTACCTTGTAACGAAAATTGTTTTCCTTTTTAGCAGAGGCTCAGTAGACGAAACAGAACACTTAAGATATACGGGACTGATACAGAGGTGTATTATTATGCATTATTAAACAGAGAGCACTAAAGTGCAATATATAGAGCACTAATGTGCTAATAATCGGAGAGCACTAACGTGCTAGAAATCAGAGAGCGTGTTAGTAATTAGAGAGCACTGACGTGCAAGTAATCAGAGAGCACTGACGTGCTAGTAATCAGAGAGCACTAATGTGCTAATAATCAGAGAGCACTAATGTGCTAATAATCAGAGAGCACGCTAAACTCCCTTAACATCCTAGTAGTTCTAGTCTCGTCTACTTGGGCAAATTATTTCATGAATACATATCACTTTTACACTTTTCGCATAATGCTTTTACATGCTTTACAAATTAATCCTTGTACCAATAATTCATGCATTTATATCCTCTCTGTCTTTAACACGTGTAATATATTTCAAAATTCAATATTCATCCATAATTCCCAAATAATCCTTATCATATACTTCATATATTACTTTTGTATATTTTGTAATTTAGTTATCAGCACAATATTTCGTGTAGCACTATAATTTACTTTTAATAATACATATAACATAATATTCACCATCGACATGTATTATAAAATATTTATTCATACCTTTATGAGTTCCAATTCATCATAATCAACTTTCTACTGATATATTTGAGTATTGCTTTCAATATTATCAGAATTATCTAAGTTGAAAAGCATCTCTATCTATAAGTAAAACAAATCTCATCAGGGTCGGGAGATATCACAATATCACAGGTTATATAGTGGCATTTATTTTTAGACTTCACATATACTACGTCCGGCCCGAGAACCGACTAAACTTTAGCTCTGATACCACTAAATATAACCCCTTTAATCTGTATTCATCGTCGAAATAGGGTTTCGAGACATTACCAGAGATTACAGAAAATTTTTGGATAATTCGAGTCATTTACAATTCAATTTGGCTTTCATTAGATAACATCATATACTATCACATTGAGCCATTATTTATCTCATGAACATTTAGTTCACGCTTTCTATTCACATTTTCATATTCAATTCACTATTTCTTCCTGTCAATCACAATTTCGAATGACAGATTCATGTAAATGAGCTCAATATCATTAGCTGTTTAATTTCTGTCACTTAAATTCACATACACATAATTTATTAACATAACCTGTCAAACACAATCTCTGAATGATAAGATTACATAATTGAGCTCAATTTCACTGTTCAATTTGTTTTATCACATAAAATTTGCTTAACACTTACCACAATTTGACAAATTAGAGAACGTCTTACGGAATTGAGTACTTCCTTTTCAAATTGCCATAGTATAACTATGGTCTTGCACATTGTCACATATTACACTGATGCCATATCCCAGATATGGTCTTACACGAAAGCACATAGTCACATATTCACATGTTGCCATGGTCAAACCATGGTCTTTTTTGTTAATTCATCACATATCACTGAACGAAAGTACTCATTCCTGCGTTCTACTCAATTTGACATTTTAGTTTCTTTTCCGTACTTTTAGAATATTCAAACTTTAAGTATGAACATATGAAATGATTCATTATTTCTTTCATTTACTAACAAGTAATTATTAAATTCAACTATATGAACTTACAATTCGGGTATTTTATGTTCTTATATCAAATGATTATATTCTGAAGTGAGACTCTTGTGAGTGGATATTGTTCTGAAGCCACGCTTTCATCAATAAATCCATGAGCATCTCTTTTCCTTTATTCTATTCTTTATATCTCTTTCTTTAACATTGTTTAATTGAATGTTTGTGTAAATATTAGAATCAATTTATGCTTCATATATATCTTGCATGTTTTAGTTGTTCTGATCTCATTAATTGATTGAAGGATAGAGTTTATTAGGGAATTAGTTATTTGGGAGAGGAAGAACTTAAACCTTAGGCTTGACAACCCTAAAAAGTCATTTAGGTAGGAATTAACCCAAAATTGATATGGCCTATCTATGAACGCCTTAACCTCGAACCGGTTTGGACTATGAGGTCGAAAGATAAGTAGTTCTTACCGACTCGTTATTCTAATGGACGTATCGAAGATCCTGCTAGGGTATCAGCAAGTTGATTGATTAGAACCCTACATCAATAATTAATTAGTTAAAATAATTGGATCTAGGCTAAAGGAACTCGCGTAGTCGAAATAAGGGATAGGAGAAGTCGGTAAATGAACTTATGAGTGGATTTAGGTTTAATTCAATTTATATATTTATTAGTATTATTACCATCTTACTTCTATATTACCACTACTAATTCGTGACTCAAGTAGATAAGTAATTATTTCTACTAATTGGCTTAAGAGTAATTTTCCCCAAACTGCAATCCCTTGGGTATGATCGTCGGAGAAATTACCTACTTCGTTGTAACTATATTACAACCTGACCCGTATACTTGAAACACCGCCTCAATTCCTTATATTTTGTAGCAGTATTCACACTCTAGACGTTAGTACATCTAGAGGCAATCAAGTTGTTGGCATCGTTATCGAGGATTGGGACGGTGATAATTGTTATTGAATCAATTACTTGTGAATAATATTAGTCAAAAGACAAACAAGCTAGATAGTGTACTATTTTTTCCATTAATTGGGTTATTTCCTTTTTCAAATTGTATTTACTTATTTATTGTTCACCTTATTGATTAAACGATTTAATTTTGAAAAATTTTGATTACAGGTGGTTTAATGATTAAAGGACCTCTTGGGCTGACGAATGGAACTACATAACAGGTTGGTCAAACGGAGCCATGACGAACCAATGGAGTGATGATAATAGGTGTGAGGACAATGAGCACTCATATAAACCTCTTTATGAGTCATACAACAAAGACAATGATATACTCAAACATTCAAATGAACCTTTTTGTGGTCTGCATAAGATTCCTTCATGTGAAACTACTGAGCCATCGAATTCCAAAAGATTATCAAACATGTCATACATGATGGAACAAATAAGGAAAATGCTCCAAGAGATATCTGAGGCACTACCTTCAAGGGAAGAGGTTATGCAAGATGTTCCCAACCTTGATCTAGATGACCCTTGTTTTGTTGTTGACCACCTTAAAATAGAAAATAATAGTCAACAATAGTTTGGAACTAGAGATCATAGGGATGAATTGAATATGGCTAAAGCGGTCTCTAATCCAATTGACATAGAAACAACCATAACAGTAGATGTACTCGCTCATGTGAAAGGAGAAGTAACCACTAACATGGAGCTTAAACCAATTTTGAATGAAAGTGTAGAAGAGCCAATACATTTTCTGGCCATAGCAGAGAAGGCACCAGCTGGAGAGATCCATAAGTTCAACTCATTATCTTCTAACAAGGGCAACAACGCTGGAGTGACCAAAACTTCATGCGACATGGAGAGGAGAAAGTTCAAGGCAATAATACCCCGAAAAAGACTCAGATTTGGCATCAAATGGCTCGTAATATGGATGTCACATCGGTCGAAAATAAGGCAACATCATTGGAAGCGACAAAATGGACTGATTCATATACATTGATAGAGGAACAAACGATCAATTAAAGTGTCGAGAATCAACTAGAAGTTCTTTTATGGTGGCGGCACGGATCGTCCTAATTTTTAAAGAACTTATATTCCCTGTTTTATATTGTGTTTCTTTTTTATTTTTATTTATTATTCGTTTATTTTATTTTTATTAATCTACGTTGTGTTTAGTTTTCCCACAAAAGGTGTAGATACCTTGGAGTAACAAAACCGAAAAAATTTGAAAAAGCCAGAAATAGGGCTCGATGTTGCGACATTGCCCCCTAATGTCGCGACATCCTAAACAAAACACACTTTACAACATTGAAGGCCCAAGTTCATCTGAATATTTTTAGACGTTATGAAATCCATTATCGAAACTTCTTCTTTTTCTTCTTATTTTTATATTATATTTCATATTTCTTGTCATAGTATTTTTTTTAGGTACTCTTTTCGTCCACTTGGAGCACAAATCCCAAGGTTATCATAACAATAAGGATCTAGCCTACTCAGAAAAGTTTTCTTGTTTGTAATTTAATTATTTTTTGTTAAGGGCAATGTATGTTCTGAAGTGTAAAGGACAATGCAAAGGATGATGTTAGCTCAGAAGGATCAACTCGAAATTGTCAATAGGGAATTGAATAGACCACAACAGGAAGCACACAAAAATTGTGAAACAAAGAACACAGTGATTTATAATAGTCCAGCCCCAATTACCTACTCCTCTACCTTAGCTTACCACAACTAAGGATTTTTCCAGAATCACTAATTTGGCAACCTTTGAAGACTAGGTTTAACCTTACAATCTCTCCTAAGATTTATGCCCCAAAATCTTAAGATACAACTCCCTTAAGGTTTCTACCCAAACCTTAACAATTAACCCTCTCTCAAAGAGAAACAAATAAGCAAACAAAGAAACAATAATTACAAGATTAGGATGTTTGTCAATTAAACATAAATACAGAAAAGAACACTTGAGCTAAATGAATATGATGAAGTTTACAGGAAAATATATGAAAAAATTAAGCTCTAAGTTGTTTTGATTGATTTTTAAGCTTTGCACATGTCTCTTGTTTTTGTTAAACCTTTGGAAGATGATATTTATAACCTTTAAGTGATTTTCGACCATGTGGTTGTTGTAGAAGTGAATATAGCCATTGGGGATGAAATACTAAGTCATTAAATTGACCTACAGCAATGAGCATCAATACCTATTGAAAGGGTATCGATATTTTTTTCTAATTAATGTTGATTTTAGTGACCGTTAGAGTAGGAATATCGATACCAGATCGATACCTAGCAAAGGTTACAAATTCCATAATGTCAATTTGGTATTGATTAATAGAAGGGTATCAATATCTTGTAGAATATCTATACTTAGACAAAAAGTATAAATACTTTTTTTGTCCTATTGCAATTCTAACTTGTTTGAAAATTATTAAAACATATTTGAAAATGTTTGACTCGATTAAAACCATTCTAACTTAATTTTATGAAATAGCTCAACTTTACTTTTATTTAAAAACACTTTAATTTGTTGTATCAAAACATATTATCAAATAAGACTTAGTTTAACTGAATAGCTTGTGTTTTTGTTTATTTGTTTACTTTATTTTAGTTGATTATTTAGAATATTATTGTTTTTGTTGCATGGTGCTTGGATTATAGTAACATTGTGAATAGTGGTTGAAAATAATGAAGCATGTAATGATTTTTGTCAAACATGAAATTTTTTATTAAAATGAGATAATTTGATTATTTGTAAGGGGAATTGATTAGGTTACTTAGTTAAATTACATAATAGATTAGAAGTTCCTAAGTAAGAATGTTTGATGATGCCATATGAGATATAAGTCTTTTAGATACTCGTAGCAACATGAATGCTTGAATTAATTATTATTCATTTGCTTTAATTTGAAGCATGAAAGAAATTGTGTATGGTGGGATGCTTAGGGATGACCGAAGGCATTGTTTGAATAGCCAGTTCTCAAATGACCATACCTTAGTGCTATGAATCTCCAGTCTCCTTATTTGAGCATAATAACTCCTTTTTGATGAACCAAAAAAATTGAAACCCAAAGACCACACATAAAACTTGAACTCTTCCTTATCATTGGTCATTTAATACGTTATGAAATAGATGTTAGGCTAGAGATTTTAAAGATTTAAGTAGAAACATCATAGTGGTTTTAAAAAAAGGAAGAAACAATGTGATATAGTGATTATAGGTCGGAAAAAATGTACAAAAAGAAAAATCCAGAAAAAGTCAAAATTAAAAACGTGAAGAAAAATTATAGAACAGAAATAAAAGCATTGTCACTGAGAAAAGGGTAAAAAGTCAAGTGACAAAACAAAAAGTCACAAAAGTGAGAAAACTCAATCATTAGTGGACTAAAACGTGTTAAATCAACCATAGTTGCTAGTATTATATTATATCTTCCTACATGGAGAGATAAGGTAGATGTGAGAGGGAGATAAAAGGCGATGAGCTTAGATGGGATACTAAGGGGGAAGAGAGGGAACAATGTCATGTGCCTAACTATTTCAAATGTTTGAACCTTTTTGAGCCATATCTTTCTTTAAACCCATATTGTCCTAAGCCTTAAAACATTACAAGCCTAAAAGACCAGTGTGACTTAAGCATTCTCTATGCATAATCTTCTGGAATTGCTAATAATTTTATTTAATGAATGTTTTTTATTCACATGATTGTGCCTTCTACATATATGTTTAATTTATGTTAATGGTGGTATTGTTAAACATTTGGTCATGGGAATTATTTTAATTTGTTAGTAACGTAACTTTGTAAACTAATTTTAATTTACTTTAAAAAATTTCAAGTCATCGAACTAAAAAGATTCAGTTACATGTGCGATAAGAATTGTTATACATTTAATATTTGACAACCATGTTTGCAGTAGTAATAAAATTCAAGGGAGGCCTTCTTATTGCATGCTATGTGTCTGGACTTGGTTTGCCTGAGGATAAGCAAAAAGTTAAGTGTGGGGGAGAAGTTTAGGTGTGAGGTTCTTATTTACATCCATCTTCACTAACTTTAGCTTTTTTAAAGAAAGAAACTAAGTTATTTTCGTATTAATCCTTTTTTTCATTTTCTCTTGTTCCAATATATGTGTTTCTGGTTGCTTGAGGACAAGCAACATGTGTGGGGGAGTCACCTGCCACGAATTACACTATTATTTACATCCTTTTTACACATAACTTTAGCTTGTTTAATAGCTAAATCAAAGCATCTTCGTATATATTTAGGTTTTCATACTTAAAGTAGTAATTTATGCTTTCTAATAGTTTTTATTACATTTTATATATCTAAATAAGTTTACATGGTCTTGTAGGTCAAGTTAGGAGCTAAAGATGCATATTTGAGCCGAAACTAATGCCTATTTCGTGACACCAAGACACTGATATCTCAACATCGAAGACAGAAGCCAAAAATAAGTTCTTCAGTGAAATTTTCCTCAACATCACAACAGAACCCTCCTATGTCGCGACATACCCCTTGTGCTTGGCTGCAACATCGCAGGCCTATGTTGCAACCAAGCCCTTCACAACCCAAAAAATTCTTGCACGTGATAATTATGTTTTGGAGGGAAATTAGGTGTATTTGTCCTAGTTAAACTCTAAGTACTTCAAGGATGATTTAGGCACTTTTATATTTCGAGTTTAGCCTATATAAAAGCCATTGTAATTAGTTTAGACACAATTTTTGGGAGACAGAAAATATACTTTAGGTTTTTTTATTTCATTATTAGTTTCTAATTATGGTGTTTTTTATTTTGAGAAATTTACTTAGGGTATTTTATGTTCTTGTAATCAGAAGATCCTATTCCAAAGTAAGACTCTTACGAGTAGAGATTGTTATGGAGCCACAATTTCATCGATAAATCCATGAGCATCTCTTTTCCTTTATTTTACTATTTATATCTCTTTCTTTAACATTGTTTAATTGAATGTTTGTGTAAAGATTAGAATCAATATATTCTTCATACATATCTTGCATGTTCCAATTGTTCTTTAAATGATTGGAGGTTAAAGTTTCTTAGCAGATCATTTGTTTGAGAGAGGAAGAAATTAAACCTTAAGCTTAACAATCTTAGCAAGTCATTTAGGTGGGAATTAACCCAAAATTGGTATGGTCTATCCGTGAACACCTTAACCCGAACCGTCTAAACTATGAGGTCGAAAGATAAGTAGTTCATGTCGAGTTATTATTCTAGTGGACGTATCGAAATAGCTTACTAGGATATCGGCAGTTGATTGATTAGAACCCTACATCAATAATTAATTAGGTAAAACAATTCGATCTAGACTAAAGGAACTCGCGTAGTTGAAGCAAGGGATAGGAGAAGTCGATTCATGAACGTAGGAGTAGATTTAGGTTTAATTAAATTTATTTAGTTTCCTATTATTATCATCATCTTGCTTCTATAGTAACACTACTAATTTGTGACTCAAGTATATTTATAATTATTTCTAGTAATTGGCTTGATAGCACTTTTCCCCAAACTGCAATCCTTTGGGTACAATCCTCAGAGTACTGACTTACTTCGTTGTACCTGACTCAGACACTTGCAGACACAGCCTCAATTTCTTATATTTTGTAGCGGTATTCACACTATGGACATTAGTACGTCCGGAGGCGGTCAATAAAGTGATGGATTCATTTAAGAAACAGAAGTTAATGAGTACACCCTTAAGTGAAGTTGATCTGCCACAAATCGATGTGGAAAATTCATCTTTTCTGACACACTTAAGGACCTTTTCTCAAGCAAAATAGAGTTTTTATCTTGGCTTTTCATTATTTTTGTATTTTATATTTTTTGGGGGTAATAAGTGAAAATCTCTCATTTTTCTCTAGTTTTTTTACCCAAATTGGTCGATAGTGCCATTAGGAGGCTTAATGTGTGTTTGGGTGATGTAGGGATGTGTCGGAGGTCAAAAACGAGCAAAAATGACATCTACAACAAGGGTAACGCGATATCTAAACCCTGAAATTGCAATACCTCCAGTAGTATAGAAGACCAACGATACCCTACAGTGGTATCGTGACATCCTCCTTGGCTATCACAATATCCACCTCTCAAGGAAGACCCCCAAGTTTAATGCTGCCCGAGATATCGTGATATCCTCTTTTGGGTATCGCAATATTGCCTTCGTCAAAGGGACAAACTTGGACAAAATGGGCAACCTTGTCTACCTAACCCACCAATCATACAAGGCTCGTGTAAGGGTAATTTTGGCATTGAAAAGTCATCAGAACAGCCTACAAAATAGCCAAGAATTGCTGAGGAAGAGAAGACATATTTAGCTTACTTTTAGGTTTAGTTTTCTCTAAGTTTTCTTTAATTTTTCTCTTCAAATTTCTGGAGTTTTTATTTTTCTCTTCTTTTACTATAGATTAGATTTTATTTTTCTGCATTTACTTCTTGTTCTTGATGTTTTTTGTGTTAGTTAAGTTAGTTAACACTTTAACTAAGGTTTATTTACAATTTCAGTCCTTTTACCTTGCTTTCCAGACTTTTTAAGCTTTAGTTTAATTCATTTCAATTTATTTTATTTCAAATCTATTAAATGTTGTTCCTTTTATGTTTCTTACTTTAGATTTTCTTGTTAAATGCTTTTGGTTTCATGTTATTTAAGTTTTCTTGTATAAAAATCTCAACTTTCATATTTTTTTCTTAAGCTTTACTTTCATGGTTGCTTTTTTTTCTATTATTATATTTGTTTTCTTGACTTTGAGCATGTATAGCTAAATCCTTAAGGAGATTGGTCAATAGAAAAGTCAATAAACTAAAATCTTTGAACAAAGGAGAAAATTGTAACAAATTGGACTAATTTGAATAGAACTATGAACTTAGGTAGTGACGCCCCTAAGGGAAGATTAAGATAAAGTGGGATCAGAAGGTAATATTATCGTGCACCCGTTCGTTAGTCCTAAATTAATTGGTGAGACCGAAAGATAAAATGGATTCACTTGGTAATTTATGCGATTTATGTCCTTAGCCCGAGATTTGGTGAACAACATCAAAGTCAACCAACTCCCATTAGTCATTTTTCAGATAGCCCCTCTAGTTTACATTTCTTGCAATTTAGTCTCTAGAGTAGAATATTTAATTTTCTTGCAAACTTATCTATAATGAATCGCTATAAAATAAAATCATATTATTAGCCACTTAGCCTCTATTGTGTATGCTAGTTATTGCTCAATCGCCTCTTTCTTTGGGTTCGATCATTGGAATACTTCGGTGTTTCATTGTAACACTATAAATATTACAATTGACTTGTATACTTGCAGTAAAATCGGACTTTAAAAATTGTTTCATAAATTAGCAGTTTTAATGCGCATGTGCGTAGCCAGTCAAAAGTCCTGAAAGTTTGAAATATAGTTCATAGGAACAAACCTTAAGAGGAGAGTTTTAATTGTCCAACGTTAGGATTAGATCAAGTATAAGTTACTCTCCGAAAGCATTAGTGACGCCTTAGTCTAGTGTATTAGGAAGGAGCGAAAATTATGGCTAAGTTAAGTACGAAAATTCGAAGAATAATGGCAAGTGTAAAAGTCTCTGGATTAGGTGCACAGTTATTTAGAAAAACAATAGGCGAAAGGTGTATAGAATAGGCAACAAAGAATGTTATGTTTAAACGACCCTCTATAACAAGAACAGTTAGGGAACTATAGGGAGAAATGTTTGACTGAGTAGTAGTAGTCATCCAAGTGCATTTTTGGCATATAGAATGGGCTGCCTCTGATATAGACATAAGTAGACAAGGATTCCTAGTCAGATTAGGGTAATAAGTGAAAAAAAAATGGTTATGAAAAAGGATTATTATGAGGTATGAGGCCTCACTAGTAAACAAAACACCTTCAGTAACCAATGTGGACTCGTACTAGTTGAGTTATAAGGAAAGTGACCGCTTTTGGACATGCTAATGTCCAGAGTGTGAATTCTGCAACTAATGATATGAATTTAGGCGGTGTTCACAAGTATACAGTTTAGGTTGTAATATAGTTTGTTTACAACGAAATACTTGGTAAGTATTCCGAGGATTGTACCTAAGAGATTGCAGTTCAGGGAAAACTGCTATTAAGCCAATTACCAAAAATAATTACTAATTTACTCGAGTAAAAAATTAGTAGTGTTAATCAGAAAGTTGGTTGGGAACTAACCAAACATGAACTAAAAAAGTCAATGGTTGAAAGAGTATCAGGTAAGTTTCTTAGACATGGCAGATTTTGATAAGCCACTCATTCTTGACGTGACGATTACCAAGCTCCCATGAAGACTTGGGTTAAGTTAAAAGGACATTCATGTTAAGTTAAGGGGGTTGTCTCCCTTCTTAAAGATAGAAGCGCTAAGCAAATGGGGGGATGCCTCCCAGAAAGTCAACTTTTGAACTTTAGATTTCCACTAGTGAGGTTGTCTCTCATCAGATGAGTCTAAAACCCTGATTTTACCATTGAATACGATTTTACCATTGAGTAATATCCTAGAAAGGCGAATGTTGCTGCTGATGCACTGAGTAGGAAGTCGATGACTGATTTGAGGGCGATCTTCACAAAGTTGAGTTTAATTGATGATGGAGGTTTGGTTGCGGAGTTGCAAGTGAGACCTGCCTTAGTGGACGAGATTCGATTAAAGAAATCTACTAATGTGTCACACACATCTTGTTTTAGACAAGTTGAGGAAGGTAAGACTACCGACTTTAGCCTTAATTCTGTTGGAGCTCTGTGCTTCCATGAGTGATACTATGTACCTGATGATCGAGAGTTGAGGCAATCTATACTTTGGGAAGTGCATAGTAGCCCATACGCTATGCATCTTGGAGGGAATAAGATGTACCGAGACTTGAGAGAGTTGTATTAGTGGCCAAGGCTTAAGCAGGATGTAACTGAGTTTGTGAGTTAGTGTTTGACGTGCCAGCAAGAGCAGGTTGAGCACCAATTTTTTCGGGTTTATTACAGCCTATTCAAATCCCTCAATGGAAAGGGAAGCGCGTAACCATGGAATTTTTTAGTGGTTTGCCTTTGACACCTACTAAGAAAGATTCAGTTTGGGTTATAGTGGAGACCATGTCAACCCATTTTCTACCTATTCGTATTGACTACTCTCTGCATAGGTTAGCAAGGTTGTGCATCTTTAAGACTGAGGCTTCATGGTGTACTATTGTCCATTATTTCTGATCGAGACCTTCAGTTCACATCTCAGTTTCGGAAAAAGTTGCATGAGGCTTTAGGGACACGATTGAATTTTAGCATAGCTTTTCATTCACAATTTGATGGGCAATTTGAGTGGGTTATACAGATTTTGGAAGACATGTTGAGGGGTTACGTGATAGACTTTGATGGTAGTTAGAAGGAACACTTACCTTTAGTCGAGTTTGCGTAAAATAACAATTTTTAGTCGAGCATCCGGATGGCTCCTTACCAAGCACTGTATGGTCGCAGATGTCGTACACCTCTATGTTGGACTAAGTTGGGGGAAATAACATATTGGGTACATATTTAGTGCAAGAAACTAAGAATATGGTGGAGTTGATTCAAGATCGATTGAGAGCAGCATCTAATCAACAAAAGACTTAAGCCGACTTGAGACGGAGAGATATTGAGTTCAGTGTTAGGGACACGAAAGGTTTCATTGTGGAAGAAAGTATTAAGATTTGGATGCAAGGGAAAGCTGAGTTCGAGATTTATTGGGCCATATAGAGTTCTTAAGAGGGTTGGACCAGTGCCTTCTCAATTAGAGTTACCTCTAGAACTAGATTGCATTCATGACGTGTTTCAGGTTTCTATGTTAAAGAGATATTGTTCTGATCCATCTCACTTGATTCTGATAGAAAAGGCTGAGGTGAGACCCGATTTAAGTTATGAGGAAGAGCCAATACAGATTTTAAACTATTAGGTCAAGAATTTGATGAAGAAGCAGATTCCTCTTGTGAATGTCTTGTGGTGGAATCACGGTGTTAGCAAAGGCACTTGGGAACCCGAAGAATCGATGCATCACCAATTTCCTCACTTGTTTGGATCAGGTAAATTTCAACGATGAAATTTATTTTTTAAGGGGGGTAGAGTTGTCACGCCCTAATTTTTATTTATTTGTATGCACAAGGTTATGTCACAAAAGAGCTAATAGCATAGTGGTTAAAAGTGTTTATTAAATCCTAAAAGTCCCATGTTCAAACCCCCACACTCCCATTTATTTATTTTAGCTGAAATTGTTGACCATTCTAGAAGGTCAAACCCTCATTGCCGTTAAAGCATATTACCATAAAAGGCGATGTTTATTTCCTTTTGTTTTGAGTCAACTTACTCTCCAAAACCCCTTTTTTACTCCGTTTTTTCCCTCATGATTCACATTTTACCATAAAGGTAGTACCTCCAAATCTTAAGGGCAAAAACCACAACAACAAGTTCAAGGTCATGGGTTGGATAGTTACGTTCAAGACGCTTAAGTTGTGTCGAGGTGTAGGCCACAACCTTACCGTCTAGCAACAAAAAACAACCAAAACCGGTATGAGACATATCATTGTACGCCGTATAATCCTTCCTAGACTCTGGTTGAATCAGAACAGGAGATTGAGTCAACACAGACTAAAGTTTATCGAAACATTCTTGTTGTTCGTTAGTCCACTTAAAAGGGGCAATTTTTCTCAAAAACTTAGACAATGGAGCCACAAACAGAGAAAACTCTTCCAAACCTTTTATAATATTAGGCCAAACCAAAGAAACTTTGAATCTCACTAACATTCTTAGGTTGTTTCCAATCCAGAATTGCCTCTATTTTCTTTGGGTCGACACGAATACCCTCAGCTAATACCACGTGTCCCAAAAACATCACTTTGTGGAGCCAAAACTCATACTTACTTAGCTTAGCATACAATTGCTTCTCTTGGAGAATCTCTAAAACCACCCTCAAGTGTTCATCATGCTCCTCCTCAAACTTGGAATATATCAATATGTCATCGATGAAAACCACAAAAAATTGATTAAGATAAGGCTAAAAAACCTAATTTATTAGGTCCATAAAAGCTGTTGGAGCATTCATGGGACCAAAGGGCATCACAAAAACTCGGAGTGACTATACTGAGTCCTAAAAACGGTCTTATGAACGTCTACCTCTTTCACTTTCAATTGATAGTAACCAAACCTTAAGTCAATCTTGGAGAACACTTTTGCACCCCAAAACTGATCGAATAGGTCATCGATCTTCGGTAAAGGGTATCAGTTCTTTACAATCAACTTGTTTAGTTCCTGATAATCGATGCATAACCTCATGGACCCATCCTTCTTCTTAACAAACAGAACTAGAGTTACTTTTGGTGACACACTAGGTCTAATAAGTCCTCGATCCACAAGTTCTTGTAGTTGCTTTAAGCTCCACTAACTCCTTGGGTGCCATGCGATATAGGGCGATGGACACAGGAGCCATTCTTGGCAACAAGTTGATGCAAAACTCTACGTCACGCTCCAGAGGTAATCCAGGTAATTCCTCTAGAAAGACATCAGGATAGTCCCTCACAATACGGATACTCTCAACAAATGACCCACTAACACTTGTATCCAAAATATATGCTAGGTATGCCTCGCATCCCTTGCGTACCAATTTTTCAGCCACTAGAGCTGATATGATGTTGGATAAGTAATCTCAATGCAATCCAATACAACTTGGTATTCTACCAACTAGTCCATCCCTATGATGAGATCAAATTCACCGAAGGGTAATTCCATCAGATTTGCTGAAATAGTTCTCCTTGAATCTCTGACGAACATCGCTTGTACACTTTGTTAATAGAAATAGATTTTCCTAAGAGACTAAGGACAATCACATCACTAACAGTATCCTCTACCTTTATACCCAATTTATCAGCCATTAAACACGATACATACGAATGAGTTAACCCAATGTCAATCAGAGCAAAAAATGGTACAGTATTAACAGTAAAGATACCTATTATGACATCTATGGCGTCATGGTCCTCTATACGCCTAGCTGCGTACACCAATGTTGGTTATCTAGCATTAACTCAGTTACCACTATTCAAACCTTGACCTCTCAGAGGCTGTTGTCCAACTCTTAGGTTCTGAGCTAGATTCTGATCCAGTGCTTGCATCTACTCGTCACGAAGCAGACAATCCTTGACCTAGTGCTCCAAAGATCCACATCTTAGGCATGCGCCCAAACTCCTCCAACATTCTCTCGAATGCCTCTTACCACAACCGGTACAATTTAGGGCTCTCCTACCATTAGCAGCAGCAACAACATTTTGCCTAGATAAGTCATCTTGACCTCGCTTATTAGGTTGCAGAGCCTAAACAATAGGACTAGCATCTCTCTTGACAGGGATTCTAACTCTATCCCTTGAGTCACGTTCCCAATGCTTTACCTCCTCCACAATCTTAGTTTTCTCCAGTAGCGCTTCACAAACCCTTTATTGTAGAGGGTCCACTTGTATCATCAACTCGTACCTCAATCCATTCTCAAATCTGACACACTTGTCTTGCTCAGTTACGACCATCCCTTAGGCGTAGTGACTTAACCGTAAAAACTTTGCCTCATATTCGGCCATAAATCTATCCATCTATTTGAGCTCAATGAACTCCATTCGACGGGCCTCAACATAACACTTCCCAACATGTTCTAGAAAGCCTCAAGAAAATACTCTCATCTTAGTCTATCAGCCTGAGTACCCCTCACAATACTTGTCACCAACAGTAAGCCTCATCCCTCAGCAGTGAGACTATTCCCCTCAGTTTCTGCTCTAGGGTACACTCCAAGTCGTCCAAACTTCTCTCCGCAGCCTCAAGCCAGTATTCTGTCACGGTAGGGGTCGTCCTAGCAATGCCCCTAAATAAATCAGCTCTGTTAGTACGAAGCCTCTCAGTAATGGTCCCGCGATTTCTAGATCCACCTTGGGCCCCAACAACACGCTGAAGCACCCTTAGTATGGCCTTTGACACAGCATCGCCAACAGGCTCCTGATGATCCTTCTCTATAGAACAAGTATTCTCGACCTGATCAACTACTGGTTCGGGTTTAATTACGAGCTTAGGTGAGAGCACCCGTAACGCGAATAGATCTATCTGGGTCCCTATATCTCACTCTCCATAAGCTCTCATTCTTCTAGTACGCACACCTTGTGAACTCATCTTTGTAAATCAAAGTCTAATGTTTTATGCATTTTTATCTAACAATTAGAAATGAGTTTTATTTATCAGTTCAAAATGTTTCAGTTCTTAAAGTTTCGTCACTAAGTATCAGTATCTATAGTTTTCTAAATCTAAAGTCTCACAATGTATCTTTCAGAATCTACAGTTTTCAGAATCTAAAGTATACTACAATCTAAAATCAAAGTTTAGTAAAGAGGAAGTACTTATCTGGGCCACCTTCGGAGTCTCTGTATTTTTCAGAACAAAATCAAATATAATATTTTAACTAAGTATGGAACTTTCCCAAAATACTTTTTTTCATGTATATGTATACAATTTTTGAAATTTAGCCACAGACTGAGTTTTTGAAGCGGGCTCTGGTACCACTAAATATAACCCTCTAAACTCGACCTAGACGTTATGACGAATCTCGAAGATCACATTGGCCATGACGATGGTGCAGTAAAACATTTAGAAATGTTTTCTTTAAAAATTGCCTTTGCAAAACACCTTTGAATCTTGTTTTAAGTAAAACCAAATTTAGTTGCTATATTTAACTTTGGAAAACTCAAGTAATGTTAGTGTTTTAGGAAAACATCGTAACTCAATTAAAATATCACAACGGTCAAATTTCTATATCTAAAAATCATTTGTCATTTTGGAAACGTAAGTTAACATATAATTTCGTAAAATATCTGTTTCGTGAGTAGATAGTGTTGGATTTTGAAAACATAGTATAAATTTTGAAATCGACCTTATTGAATTTAATTTGTCACTTTTATGGAAAAAAATCTATCGTAAATTATTATTTTTTCAAATCACTTAAATGATAGTTTTAAAACATAACCCATGCAGAAAAATCCCAAGTTAAAATCCAAAATCCAAAACCAACGTCCAAATCAAAGTCCATAGTAATTAAACACAACCCAATATATATCAAATACGAATAGTAATAAAGTTTTCTGAAAAATGACTGAGAGTGTCTCCATAGCTAAGCCCATCCTAACCTTGATTATCTAAAAAGAAATCATAATTTAAAAGGGTGAGCTTTAAAAACTCAATGTGGGTTATTAATAATAATCACAGAGTTAACTCATATCAATGTTATTTAAAACATATCATAACATATAGATTATTCAATCAGAAAATTAGATATGAAAAAATGCGTAATGACGATGTCAATGCAACGCTTTTCAGAAATCAGTACAGATTTTGGGATTTACTTACTTGGTATCCTTGTTTATCAGTTTTTACCGATCTTTATGAATACGTTCGTATTCACACATACTCATATTTTCAAGAATCATATAACCAGAAATAGTTCATTTATAATATCAATATTATTTACTATTTAATCAATATTATTTATTATTATCAAGATCAAGTCCCCACACCTTAGATCCAACTGAATAAATCCTGACTCCACTTCGAAAGGGGAGTTCGATTCCTTGAGTCACTACGGTTTCGACCAAACGCTTGATTTAGTAAAATTTTCAATAAATAAACAATATTATTGATAAAAATGATCAAAAATCAATAATACTTACGAAAAAGGTCGATAAATCACACCCTTCTACTAAAGGTGTGCAAACTCTGGGATTTTTGAGTAATTCTTCATGAAGGCACGAAATTGAGAATTTAGTAACATCCTAACTAGAAAATAATATTATGATGAAACATGCATGAAAGTTCTTCATACTTATGATTCAAAAAGGGAAGAAAACTTGGCAATAAATCCCGAAAAGTCGGTTAAAGAGAGGGATTCGACACTATAAACACAAAATAGAAGTGTTTAAAAAATAAGATGAGAGATGATATTTTAGTATTTAAAAATCAAAATTAAAATATTACGAAGGTAATTTACGAAAAAAGATGAGAAAGAAAAAAACGAAGAAAATTGGTGACAACAGATGACAATAGTGTGGCGGCAGTGTGGGGGTGAAGGAGAGGTGGTGGTGCGGTGACCTTGTATGATGGTGGAGTGGAAGAGAAAAGAGGTAAAAGGGATTAAAAGGTGATGAAAATGGAAGAAAAAGAACAAAAAATGGTAGAGGAGGGTGGTGAATGGCAAAGAGAAGAGATGAGAGAAAATTGGAAATAAAACTGAAAAGGGTAAGGTTTTGGGTGATATGGCCAGCCAAGTATAATCAAAGGAAAAAGATGGAATGTTCGGGGACATAGGCAGTAAAATGTGGATTATGAGGAAATGGGAGTAAAAAGGGGTTTTGGATGGTAAGTTGACTCAAAATAAAAGGGAATAAATCTCCCCCTTTATAGTAATACGTTTGGACGATAAAGAGGGTTTGACCTTTTAGAATGGTCAACAATTTGGGCTTAAAAATAAACGGGAATGTGGGGGTTTGAACATGAGACATTTAGGATTTAATAAACAATCTTAACCAATATGCTACTAACTCCCTTGTGACATAAACTTGCGCAAACAAATAAATAAAAATTAAGGCATGATAATTAGACTAATTGGGAAAAATTTATAGAGAAAAATCAATAAACAAAGATGCAAAAAATTAACTGACTTCAAGGTTTGTAATTAAATTTGGATTAGGGTTTAGAATGGATTAATTACCGATTAACCAATTATTACCTCCCAGCCTCTAATTAACTAACCAATTGGTTGATACACGCTTATTTCCCGACCTCACTTTCTCAACTAGAATAAATTACGATTTACTCAGTTCAACTTATCTCCCGACCTTGTCTTGCCTATGATAACTTCCTAGGGTTGTCAATCCTAGTGGTTTAAGAACATGTAATTCATAGCATCAAACCCTCTTAGGAAACCCTAATTCCTTCATTAACCACAACCACTCATGTTACTCATGATTTCAATTAATTATGTAAAGAACAAAATTGATTCGAAAGAGAAGAGAGATTTGAAAAATCATGGATTGAATATCGAATAGAGAACGGAGTAGAAAATCACTTGATTGGAATAAAGAAATAAATCGAATGCAAAGAAAAAGTAAACTGAAATGCTTCAATTAAATAAATAAACTCTTAGATCAAAAATGATTCCAAAAGGAAAAACAACTAAGTTAACCGAAAGAAAAATAATCTAATCCTACTCCTAAACTACTAGGGTTTTTAAAGGCATCTAGGATGACTTAGTTACATCAAACCCCTAATTTCTTATTTATAGAGGTGTTGGTAACCAAAATTAGGTCTTCGGCACGTCCTAGGTCTTCGTATAAAGTTGATTGCGTGAACGAAAATAGCCTCGATATACTTGGGCAACACGTCGCCCTATGTCACGCCACACCATTTCTATGGCACGACACGACATGCATTTTGTGCCTTGTGTCGATCTTTTTGTGCTTTGACGGCTTGGGAAGCTTCTGCATCACTCATCTCTTCCTTACATGTCAATTGGGCCTTTATATCTTCATCCTACACACTCAATTGAACATATTAGTACTACATAAGGTCTATGTCAGCCTATTGGGTCACAACACTTATAAAATGTGTTAAAAACACTTATTGTACTAATATTTAATCCTAAGGTCTAATCAAAAATGAAATGTCAAATCCTAAATTGTCTAGAAAACAAGCTCCTTAAGTGGAAAATTAACTTGAACTAATTAATACATTTGACGGCAGGTCAGGTCCTCTGACGCTAAGTACCTATACTTCAAGGACGATACTTTACAACTCGAATTGCCTACTTTCCGCCTAATTCTTGCCCAAAGCCCTGGCAATTGGATGTTCGGGTTGAAAGCCAATTACATTGTGTAGGCTAATAAAAAACGACCCCAATGTCGGTGTCACAAATTTAACTGTCGTAATAAACAAGAGCTTAACTTGTCCACTCATTTTAAACCAAATAACCTATTTCACATGTTTAAAATCAAAACATTATGCAAAAAACTAGAGTACTAATTATCCATTAAGAACAACAACAAAACTTACTTAATAGAATAACGTGTTTAGGGTCGACTTGTGAAATTCAATTCTTTCACGCAAATATGATTATCCTTACTCAAATCTCCTTCTAGTGACAATCTTTTCGATATTTTAAGTTTGAACGTCTCTAACAGAACGGTCACTCGCTTTATATCAAATACTACCCCAGATATCGAACATAACTTGACATCGATAAAACACTTTTAAAAGTAAAAAATGTGTGTTCGTAGAAGTGTTTTCAAAATAAAAACAACATAAACGCGTTTTAAATTTCCTACCCCCTTTCACTTGTTGCCATCTACTTCCCTATATAAAGTGGGGGTTTTGCTCCCCCTACTACATCAACTCTCTTGATCACCTCCCCTCATCCCTAAAAATTTTTCTACACCATTTTTTATATTTTACTTTTAATTTTTTAACTTTTTTGATTGACAAATTTATTTCTGTTTCAGGGAGCTGGATGTGTTTTCCTCTCTCTTCGAAACTGACCTATTTCTGTAAATATAGTAAAAATTGATATAATCACTCAATTAACTTTTAAAATCGACATTTGTGAGTAATTTAACCTAATTTTCCACGTTATACAAGTTATTACTTCATTATGGATTTTAAAGACGTTGAACGTCTCAACCCATATGAGTACGGGCTGAACACAGCCGTTAATGCTTTTGAATTTTGGAAAATGCAGAAATTGTCGTCCCGATAACTACATGTGTAAATATATATATTTTATTGGCACAAATCTAAATGAAATCTGTGAGGACCATTTTAATTAATTAACAATTATCTTATCTTATCTTATCTTATCTTATCAAACATTTGAGTGGTTCGGTTTGTTGCTTGGCTCTTGGCTTGCGAAATTTACTAGTAAAAAAATTGTAAATTACACTATTAGTCACTAAATTATGGTAAGTTTTTATTTCAGTCACTTAATTAAAAAAATTTATAATTTAGTCATTGAACTATTCGAAAGTTTTTATTTAAGTCACTGAACTATGCAAAAGTCTTTATTTATGTTACTAGGCTATCAAGTCTTTTTTTTCTTAAATCCTGTCAATGAGCTCCAAGTGACGATTCGACGATCGGTACAGTAGATTAGTACCCATCGAAAAGTAGAAGAACATACCTTAGATACAAGTCGATCTGATGGTCAATGTCAGAGATCGAAAAACATGTTTGAATTTTGGTTCGTAGATTCGTGATGTCCAAAGTTGTTTTATAAAGAATGAACTATATATAGAAGAGAAGGGGAAAGAGAGCACTCAATTGGTGTAGACAGTACGAATAGAGAAAGCAACAGAGCATCGATTTTAATAGCACATTGACTTAAATAAAAATTTTTGAATAGTTCAATGGCCAAATTATATATTTTTTAAATGACAAAACGAAAACTTACTCATAATTTAATGTCTAGTACAGTTTACCTAAAAAAATTAACATAAGAATAATAATACGCGTCTATTTATTTATTTTTTAAAATTTTTAAATATAATTGATGGAACATATATTATCATTTAAATCTGATTATAGTTTTTCTTCTCATTAAACAATGTATTAAATGATATTCATATAATATAATATATATATATATATTAATTTTGACCAATTAGATATTGAACGTGTTATGAGTGTTCCGCTTTGCAGACTGACTACTTGATGTTATTTGGAGACAAAAAACGTCCTTAAAAGCTATAGCGAAAGGGGGCATCGCCCTCTACTTTTGAAATTTGTTTACATAAGTAGTTATATATATTAAATAAAATTAATTTGGCTCTTTCACAATAAATATTAGAATTTTGTATTGCTAAAGAAAATAAAAGCATATTATTATTTGTCTTCCATTTTACAAACAAATCATTATTTTTAAATTCTTTAAAATAATTAGCTTGTAATTTTTTATTTTAGGATCGAAAGAGTGCACTCATTAATTAGAAGATAGTGTTATAAACCATAATTATGAATACAGTCAATAATAGAGATTTAATTCCGATTGAGTCATAACTTGATTGGTATGGGTATTGTTATCTACAGGAGGGTGTGAGTTCGAATACTTTGAAGCGCATTATCCACCTATTTATAAGTTAAAAGTGAATTATAAATAATTCTAAATATTTTATATAAAAAACAAATATAATATAATCTATAATAAAATTATTTAAAAAGAAAAACAATAAAAATGTAACACAATCGAGTGAGCATCGCAAAATATCCAAGCTCATTACAGACTAGTCTTCAAAGTGGCATGTGGAATGTGCCAATAACACCCATTGCCCTCTATGGTCATTAATGAGATCACTAACTCCCCCAGCTTTCAGATTTTCCGTAGAGTAGCTATCAAAATTTAATTTATTCCATCTTTGGATATCACATAGGATAATATCATGAAATTAAAGTTTGAGATAAATATATAATGAAGAATTTAGTCATAATATTTGTAATAGACTTATCTATTATCAATGTCTATTAAGAAAATAAGGGAGATTGAAATTCAACTTGTATCTAAAATAATTTCAATGTGGTTCCAAAATATAAAGATTGTTTTTCAGAAAAAAAAATGTTAGGTCCCAATCACTCTATTGGATTAAAATGGGGAGGCAAGTGAGACCACATTGCCCACTTCCTAGAATAAGATCCAGAAAAGGGCGGTCTCAAAGGGACAAAATGTCAACTTTCAAAAATTATTGGTCCCTTGCCTTTTTCGTTCCTATTCTGAGCCTCACAGCAAACGAATCTTTTGTTTGCATGCCCAATATAGAAACCTAACTTATACGTCTTACATTATATATCCATTTTAAAATTATAAATAAATGTAATATATATTATTTTATTTTTGTAAATTATGACAATTTTTAAAAAAAATTTACAAATTTAAGTTTACTTGTTATATACATAAATAATTTTTTTTGTCGATACAAACTATTATATATATTTATCTAATATGTAAATATTCGGAATTTTTTTTTAGATTTGAATTAATATATGACTTTTTTTTAGTTCACAAGTGCAGTTATAGCTAGTAAATATACAAATCATAAATAATATATATTCAATCAATTTAATATAAAATAAAATAGATTGAAAATCGAAATATATTTAGATAAGATTCACATATAATAAGACTTAAAGTTAAAATAATATAAAAAAAATTAGAAATGATATTTTGTGCAGGATGAAACTCAAAAGTTCAAAATCATTAACCTTCACCCAAGATGTAGTACCAAAAAAATAACCTATATTTTTTATTTTTAAAAAATGTATAAATTGTATAAAATTCAAATTTCATTCCTACAGTAAAACCTAAAACCAAAGCTTCAAATTTATAATTGCAGCGAATAAAACTAAAATCAAATTATTATATTTTTATAGGATTTAGTCAGTTAAGTCTAATCATCAAAAAGTATTTATATTATTCTATATAACAACAACTAAACAATAGTCGAGATATAGACAATGAACAGTTAAAACTACTGAATAAACAAGAACTTGAAATTTTTTTTTTCATTTAATATGTAATTAATTTATATTCTTATCAAGTAAACATAAATATTTTATACTTAGAATATCTACATAAAAATATTTTTCAAAAAAAAACATCTTATAAGAATTATTGATTATTTTTATTTACTTGAAAATAAATAATTTTGAATTTTTACCAAATAATATCCAAAAAATATTATTTTATTAAATTAAGTTAAAATCCAAAAAATAATCTAAAAAATAAAGAATCCAACTAAATTTGATTATCATAAACAACTCAAAAAATTGAAAAAAAAAATTCCGTCTCAATTAAAACCCATTAAAAATAGCAAATACAACATTCAAACTAAATAAATTTGGAAAGTCATTTTAAATAAGAAGCCCAAACCGGCATTAAATTATATCAACAACCAAATCTCGGGACTTCTATAATTGGATTTAAATGTTTGTTTGTAATTATATAAAGATAGTATATTTAGATAATTATTGTAATTGATAGGCTCCACTAAATTGGGTGTACTTGGAGTATTCCTATTACACTTTCTAATATTTAAGAGAAGATAAGACTTGAAATAATTAAGCAACCCAAATTTAATTTTTTTAAAAATTTATTTTTATACAAGTTATAAAATTATATTATAAGTATGAACACGTATTAGTGTTTCAGATGATTATGACCAAAATTTTCTTATATTATAAATCCTAAAAAAAATTCTATTATAAAATAAATTATGTATTTTATAAAGTTATAACCTAAAATTAAATTATTTTAAATCCTAAAAATATTCTAAAATTGTGTTCAAAAAGTTTACTACAAAAAAAATAACTTACATGTTATAAAAGTGTTATAATATATTTATTTATAAAAAGTTACGACCAAGAAGTATCAACATATCTTATTTATGTGTCCATGTTATATATTATAAAAATAATATACTGATTTATAAAAAATTGTTATAGGCTTTTTATCACAACTTATTTATAAAAAATAAATTTCTAAATTTATGAAAAATATATTATTTATAAGAAGTTAAACTTTTTTATAAAGTTTATATTATTTTTTACTTAATTTGTGTGTTATAAAAAGTTATATAATTTAGCTTAAGTCTTTCTCTAAATTAAGTTTATATAATTAAAACTATATATTGTTTGGACTGTGAATCTGTGAACCCAAATATTATAAGGTCGATACTAATTATGCAAATAAAAAAAAGTTTTTTTGCACCATGGAGCATGATACCATTTGAGAGAATAGTGTCAGACACAAGTACCATAAATAGCTCACGAACTCTTTAATTTGATACATTTAAGACTTTGAAATATGGTTGAGAAGTCATTTATTCTAAAAAATTTATTTCTCATATTAATAATATCACCTTAGTATAACACAATATTACAAGTTTTTTTGTGAGAGAAAGTATAAAATATCTAAGGGGAAGTCACATCGTTTTATCTATTATTGTATTTATTTTCTGTATTAATTTTTTTAATAATTTACTACTTTATTTTATTTTAATTTTATGCAATTTATATATTAATATTTTATTTATTTATTTTTAGAATATTAAAAATTATTATATAATTAGAATATTAATTAGAATAATAATCAAATTTAATATTTCTTTTTTATTTGATGATAACGAGCATATTGCATATTTCATATCTTCAATCATAGGTGGAATTGAGATGATCCACACTTTTAAGAGTATATGGAAGAAGGAGATCTTGATTATTTTAATGACATTAATTCAAATTCAAATGATGATAATGAACTCGGTTAATGACCAATACATGATCATAAGGAGCATATGTTAAATATTAAAGAGAGAATAACCCAACAAATGTGCATTAGAAAAATTAGATAAAATTGCATATGGTATTTATTTTTCTTGTTATTTTTATTAGAAATCATATTTCTAACTTTTTTTAGACTAACATAATACATATGATGATTTGATTTTAATTTTTGTTACTCTTTTAAAAATTATTTTTATCATACTAATAAATTTTAAAATAATTAATATTTTTAAAATATAAATTATATAATTGTGTGACTACAACCAAAGAATTACATTATAATTACAAGCACACACCTCTAAAAAAAATTACAGTTCTCAACAATTACAAGAAAATGTAATTAACGGAAGTGCTGTACAAATGTACCCTTAAAAAAACCAAGAGATGGTGATTTCCAGAACTCAACCCCTAAACAATGTTGAAACCCCAAGTTTAGAGCCTTCCCTCCCTCAAACCTTCACTCCCACTTCACAACCCATTCATCCATGGCAGTGGCAATGGTAGTGACCCTTTGCTTCCTCTTAACTCTTGCCTCCCTTTCTACAATCCCCGCAAGCCCCTCCGATTTAGCTCTTCCCCCACCACTATCAAAGCAACCGCAACAGCTACCGAGAAATCTCTTCGTGTAAAGGCCACTGTCAAAGTTAGAGAGACTGTTGTTGACGTTCTCACTCACATTGGGCTAAACCGAGGGCTGAATGATATACAAGATTTGCTGGGTAAATCTATTCTACTGGAGCTGGTTAGCATGGAGTTAGATCCCTGTAAGTTTGTAACTACGTCTGCAATTATTAATAATAATAAAAAGTCAAGCATCCATGCATATTTACGTTGAGAGATTGGTTGATTGTACAGCGACAGGATTAGAGAAGGACCTCATAACAGAGTCTTCTTTACAAACAAGGTCTGCTCTTTCTTAACCTTTTTCTTTTCTTTTCTTTTTCATATATTTGAGATCATCACTTAACCTTATCATTTTCCTTAAATCTCAGCCAACTAAGTTTTTTATTGATCTAAAACATATAATTTGTTTTTTGTTTAAAAAACACCATTAAGGCTAAATTATATCTATTTCAAATCTAAGAAACAAAACAAACAAAGCAGTGCGATAATATAATTTTGATTATTGGTTTCCAGGAAGGGTTGTGGCATTTTTACAAAATATTTATGATTTTCATTTTTATCTTCATTAAGAAATTATTATTTTTTAAACAAACTAGATGATTGCAATAAAAAATATATAAAATCAAAAACTCAATATAACTTTTTGAATTAAATTCTGCATAGCTTGAGGAGGTAGTGAGAACATCTTAATACTTGTGTGACAAATACAAACCTTCCAATTCTTATGTCACAGTTTATAAATAGCCCGTGATTCTATAATATGACTATCAATAGATTCACCAGCTAACATTAATTCCACTATCAGGTTCAAGTTCAATAAGAGAATATTTGATGTACTGTGCAAAAATAAATAAATAATAATAAATTTATTTAAATATAATTAATTATAAATAAATATTAAAACTCTAAAATCTAAATCTTAAACTCAATATTGTAGGTTAAATATCCTAAAATCGTAGATTTAAGATCCAAGATTCAAAATTCAAAATTCGAGAGTTATTAATATTTATTTATAATAATTACAATTAATATTTAAATAAAATTATTACTATTATTTAATGATAATATATTATATTATTATTGATAATGTTGTATCAAAAATTATTTCAATATGTATTAATCTCTATCATGTTGCGTATCTGAATTTGGTGTCCAAAAGTTCTCATTCTCTCAAGAAAATTCCATCAAATTAATATCCACACTAGAATGCTTTGCCCACTTTCGCTGGGCTTCAAACTTTTAAATATAATTTTAATTATATTATAATTATTTAGAGGTTTATAGAAAATTTTTAGTATATATTTATTAAAATAATTATGATAGGAATTATTTATTTACTATTTAAAAATTTTAATTAAAAATAATTTTTAAATTTAAAATTTTTATTAAAGAAAACGACAGATGATTCTCTTAGGTATAGATTGTTTTATATCAAAATATAATTATAGTCCTTCTATTATGTTTAAATTTAGGATTTAGTATCTATATTTTAATTTAACATGATCTGATTCTTTAACTTTTAGTTAGTCCAAGTAGTTAACACTCTTAATGATTTCAGTTAAAAATACCATTCCAAACTTATCATACCGAAATAGAATTTTTTTTTTACATTTGTTAAAAAGGTGTATTTATCATACTAAAATAGATTTTTTTTTGTGTGTGTGTTAGAAAGGTGAAGAAAAATTCATGACAACATTTTAATCGGATAGTTAAGGATGTTAACTATTTGGACCAACTAAAGTTATTGATAAAGTAGAAGACGTCAAATTAAAATACGAAGATTAAATTCTAAACATCAACATAGTGGAGGGATCCATACTAAAATTTCTCCTCTATCTTATAATGGCAAAATAATAATAACAATAATAATGATCAACTTATTCATCAATGTTTATAACTTTTGTCAATTTGGCTCTTATATATATTTTTAGTTAAGTTTGACAATTAACTTTTCAAAAAGAGTCAAATTGTTTTTTTAACCGAAATGCTAACTAAAACATTAATTTTTTAACAATGCTAGTGTGGCAACTCACAAGTAGAGGTGATCATGGGTTGGGATACCTGGCCCGACCCAACGGCCTGCCCGAAAAATGGGAGGGTTCGGGTAAAAATATAGACCCGAAATATGGGTTTGGGCAAAAAAAATGAGACCGGTTTAGAAAACGGGCCGGGCTTGGATAAAACTTTTTTGGCCCGAGCCCAGCCCGAATTATATATTAAATATATTTTTTTATTTTTAATCAAATATGTAGCAGACCCAATTAGCCCGGGCCCTCACAAATAAATTATTGGGCGTAGCCCAGTTCTCTTCACAGGCCTAAAACTAACCTAAGCCCAAACAACTAAACCAAACCCCAAAACACCCAAACCCCAGCCGCATGTCCAGCGCCGCAAGCCCCATCAGCCCCATGTCGCGCCCAACGTCCAGTCGCCGCAAGACTCGGAGATCGGCCTCCCCACGCACGCCGTTCGCTCCTCAAATACTTGCAAAATGGACTCAAAGAGTCCAAATAATGTAAAACAACAAAAAAACAAGGAAAATAGGTTAGTGTTAGGCTATAAAACAGCCGGTCTTTTGTAAAAAGGGGAAAAATAGAAAAAAATACAGTGAGAATACGAGAGATTTGTTTTTTAGATCTAAAGGTGATTTCGATTCTTTTTTTTGTTCTTTTATGCTTATTTTGTTTTTTCTTTTTTTTACAAAAGAAGTAGTTTAAAAGAGGGGTTTCTTACCTGCGGTGTCGTCATCGACGTCCTAGGCTTGCTACGGTTGGAATCGGAGTTGGAGGGCAAGGATTTGATTCGGCCGTAGGCCGGGAGCGACGGTGGCTAAGGGTTGGGAACCCTAGCAGAGCATCTCTGCTTTTTATTTTTTATTTTTGTATTTTTTTAAAAAAAAACTGCAACTATTAGGGTTTGTTTAGAAAACCAGTTTTAAATATTGATTTAAAAACGGCGCCGTTTTAGCTAGGTGCGACCCGCGCGGTGACCCGACCCGGAGGGGAGGATCCACGCGTTCTGGCCAAATGGGGAAATTGTGCATTTAGCCCTTCCTTTTTGCAGTGCACTCCAATTAAATCCTTTCCACTGGTTTTAAAATTAGGTCGCGTATTCCATTTTTATTTCAATTTGATACCTCATTGCGCAGCGTTTTGGAAAGGAAGGAATTATCTCCTTTTTAGTCCCCTATTTGCACTAGCGTGTTCGAATTGATCCTTTTTTATTATTTTTGAATTTGCCCCCATTTTTTCGTTTTAAATTCAATTAAACCCATTTTTAGTTTTTATCACAATTACGCCAAATTATTATTTTGTTTTATTTTATTTATTACTATAATATTGTATATTATTATTATACCTACATTTTTATTTTACTTTCCTATTTTTTATATATACTTTTTTGCTTTATATATACATATATGTTTTATAACATGAGCACATTTTTAATATATTTACCTACTTATTTTTTCAAAATTATTATAATTATTTTTATTATTTTACACTTTCTATTATTATATATTCTTAAACTTATATAAATACATGTATTTTACATTTGTTTCGTTTTTTTCCTTATTATTTTATCTCTTTTAACTTTTATATGTTTTATATTATAATATGTTTATATATATTTCTTTTATTCTGTAAATATATACATGTGCATGTTTTTATGCTTTTATTTTATTCTCAATACGTGTATTTTTATTGGTCTATCTGATATATTCCATCCCTTCTTTTTACATGTATACTTGTAAACGTGTGTTAGATATGATTGCAAGTTTACTTGTATATTGTACTTGTATATATATTTGTAAATATTTATGTATATATGCTTTAAATTATAGTATCTGTATCATATTGTATATTAACTCTTTAACATACCCTTTTTGAAAATGTATTTTGGTTTTAACCATTCATCAAAGTTATTTTCTTGATTTAAAGGTTTTTTTTTTGAATAAAAGCATTATTGGAAGTTTGGGATTCTCGAGGGAAATTGAGCCCTAACGTATTGGGTTCTGATTTTCTTTGTCAATCCTAAATGACCGAGAATATTTTTTATTCAAAATGCATAAAATCATTTTTGGGAACTCAACTTGTTGTGCCCTAACGTATTGGGTGTGGCATGTTACTTTTTCGAAATGAAGATTTTTTGTATAAAATAAAAGTGATATTCAAGTTTGGGGATTATGAGGAATTGTACCCTAACGTATTGGGACTCGATTTCTTTACATGACTTGAACAATTGATTATCCTTTTGTAAATTTCATCATTCAAGCTTATTTTAAAATCTTTTTTAACTTTCGACACTAGGACATTAAATAGTCAATTTGGTACCGATTTTTGGGCGTTACGAGGGTGCTAACCCTTCCTCGTGCGTAACTGACTCCCGAACCTATTTTCAAAATTCGCAGACCAAAATAATTTTTAAGGTGGGCCGGTCACACCTTAATAAAGGATCGGTGGCGACTCCAGTTTTATTTTTAAAAAGTCGACAACTAAATTTTTGTTTTCAAAAGGTGTTTCGACAGCTTGGCGACTCCACTGGGGACGTTAGAGAGTCGAGCCATAAACTGATTATATTTGTCTTTGTGTCGAAAATCAAAAGTTTTAAAAAATTCATGAGTTCCCTTCGCATTCATCGTTTTTTTTATCTTGGTATGTTGGCAACTTTGCATTTGCATTTTGCATTTTACCCTTTAAGTGGGAGCGAGAAACTAGTCCTTCGTGAGGTTTTCACCTCCGTGCAGGGTAGTGGACCGCTTCCGAGATACATCCGTACCTATGTCTTCGTGAGATTTTCATCTCCGTGCAGCCATAGGGAAATGTGTCCCCCTGAACCGAACTCGATCCACATGAGCTTATAATGGGTGAGGATCGAGGAGTCTACTGGTTCGGGTACCCTTACTCTAGAAACTAAACCTCATATAGTGAGCTTTAGGAACTTGACCTAGGTAGAACTATCCCAAAACCCTAGGGGATTCCTGTTTAAGTGTTTCTTGCTATTTTATGTTTGTTTATATCTTTATATGTGATACTGACTTGGGTTTCTTTTGTTTTGATTGCATGACATCATGATTGCATAACATTTCATCCTAAAAGGGCGTTAGTTCATATTCGGTTGCTAGATAGAAAGCTTATCATGGAAAAAGGGTTTCTTGATAAGGTGGAAGATAATGCGGCTGTCCAAACTTGGTCTGAGACAACACAGCAGGAGAAAGGTGATAGTTTGGCCGAAGGATATTTGTCAGAGTTGTGGGACTTCACTCGTGTTAGCGTGACTCAGAATAACCTACAGGAACTAAAGAAAATCAGGGACCGGTGGAATGATGAGATTAAGCAGCTCTTCTATTCTAGCTATGGTGACTTACCTTACTTGCTTGACTTAAAGGTGGATAAGCACTTGTTTCGTGCTTTGGCCCAATTTTGGAATCCTGCCTATAGTTGCTTTACCTTTGAAAAAGTTGATTTAGTGCCTACGGTGGAAGAATATACGGCATTACTACGTTGTTCAAAAATTCAAGTGGACAAAGCCTATTCAAGAGCTGCTAATGTTTCAACTTTTTTGAAGAAGTTGACGAATATTACGGGGATGAGTGAGCAATGGGTCGCAGCACGAATCAAGCAAAAGGGAGATAGTAAGTGCATTCCTTGGAAGAACCTGAAAGATTTAATTCTAGCACACCTGGATACGAGGAAAAAGGTTGATGTCTTTGCCTTGGGTATTTACGGTTTAGTTGTCTTCCCTAAAGCTTTGGGACATATTGATGAAGCAGTCACTGACCTTTTTGACCGTCTTGACAAGGAGATTACACCGGTTCCAGCTATTCTGGCAGAAACCTTCAGATCTCTGAATGAATGTCGAAGAGTTGGTGAGGGTAGATTCATTGGATGCACGCAACTCCTTTTAGCATGGTTTCACAGTCACTTTTGGAAGGTGGATAAGGTTTCCTATCGGGTTTTTTCTGAAAATTATTCACCCTTGAAGGAAATAGTGGCATTACCGAGGCAGGATGATACCTCAGAGGAAAAATGGATGGCAAATCTTCAGAATCTTCAAGAGGGGGATATTGAATGAAGAGCTCATTGGATGCTATCAGATGAGATCTTATATAGGTGTGGAGATTTTGACTGGGTCCATTTACTTGGGATTTGGGGGGCTATTGGCTATGCACCGTTATTGGTACTGAGATAGTATAGGTCAAGGCAGTTCATACCAACAACCCATGGATTAGCTCAGTGTGAATTCTCGTATAAGTGTGATGGTTACAAGAAGAAGATACGAGAAATGACTAATGCTTGGAGGCAGACTCGCCGATTGAAAAGGTTGGCAGTAGGTCCATCAACGACGCCTGAATATATCGAGTGGCTTAATAGAATGATCAATGATAACATACCTTACCAGGTCAAGGAGACAGTCAATTTGTGGAAAAGCATGTACATATGGCCCCTTCTGAGCTAGAAATTATAAAGCAGGATTTTGAAAGAAGAAATTCTGAGCTTGAGAAGAAGATAGAGCAAATGGAAGAGGAGAAGATGAATTTAAGGCTGGACATAGATGTTCAGAAACTGGAAACTGAATGCCTGAGAAAAGGGAAGCGCAAAGTCGAGGAAGACCTGAACAGCTTGAAGACAGATTATAAGAGATTACGTTTGTCAGTGAGAACTGCTGGTTTGGGAAAAACCTCGGAGCAATGGCGTCAAAAGGTTCAAGAAGAAAAGGCCAAGGCTGATAGGTGGGAAAAGAGATTTCAGGAGGCTCAAAAGCAAAATAAGTCATTTGAGAGGAGTTTGTCAGAAAGCTAGAATGAAATAGATAAACTAAAGGCTAGAGTGGCCGAACTTGAGAAGATTGTTTATCAATACCGAAATCAAAATTCAGTGGCAGAACTGCAAGCAAGTTTAAGCAGGATCGAGCAAATGAAGAAAACTATAGAGGAATTAGAGATAGCATCGCAGAACTATGAAGCCAGGATTGAGCATCTGGAAGCAAACGAAGATCATCAAAGTGAACAGCTTCACTATCTCCAGGATCAAGTTGTAAGAAGGGATCACATTATGGGAGAAGCTGTGGTTCAGATTCAAGGGGTAGCTGAGCACCTGCAGACTTTGGCAATACAGGCTGATATACTAAGTGTGAAATACGAATCGGAATCAGATTAGGGGCAGAAGTTGGCATCATTACTTAGGGAGGTTAAAATTCTAAGTATTAGGGCAAGGTCTTATTTATAGCCATTTTATGTAAAGAAATTTTTTCTCTAGTAAAGTTTTCTGAGTGGAATTGAATTATAATTAACGTCTTTTTTTGCATTCACCTCATGCATCACATCATATGCATTAAAGACCTTTATTAAATCCTAATAAGTTAAAATCATTGCTCAGTTAACCTGGAAACCAACCAACCAACCTGACACCGATACGGCACTCGAGCAAAGACAAAAGATATGGATCAGAGATTAGAGAAGCTTGAACAGTACCAGAAGGAGATGCAAGATCGGCTTCAGCTACAAATGCAGGAGCGGTTACACAAGATGAAACAATAGATGTCTGAGAAGATGCGAGAATCCCAAGAAGATATAGTGGCAAAGTTAACCCAACTGATAACTAAGGGAAGTGATAAAGGAAAGGGCCCCATGGCAAATGTTGATGTGGGAAATGATGATGAAATTTTTTACCCTCCAGGTTTCACTCCTCCACATATGCGAGCCCAAGCTGAGTACCCGCGCAAATCTACTGTCACTATCATGCCTCAACAGTTTCGGGCTGGTATTTCGAACCTCCAAACTGGGCCAGGTTCTAATCCTGAAAATAATCCTATTAACTCTGCCATTCCTGACTTTGATGAAGTGGTTGAGAAGGAAAGAGTGAAGGAGGAGTTATTGAGACAGTTAGAGGAAAAATGCAGGTGGCTCGAAGAGAAGTTCAAGGCGATGGACGTCACTGAAAGTTATCGAGGCATTGACGCAAAAGAGCTGAGTTTAGTGCCAGATCTAGTACTCCCTCATAAGTTTAAGATGTCTAAATTCGAGAAGTACAATGAGACGATTTGCCTAGAGGCTCATATCACCATGTTCTGCAGGCGAATGGCTGGATACGTTAATAATGACCAGCTATTAATACATTGCTTCCAAGACAGCCTTGCAGGGGCAGCATCCAAGTGGTACAATCAGCTGAGTCGTGCCACGATTGGTTCATGGAGGGACTTGGCGCAAGCATTCATGAAACAATATAGTCATGTGACAGACATGGCTCCTGATAGAATCACCCTTCAAAACATGGAGAAAAAGCCAAGTGAAAGCTTCAGGCAGTACGCTCAGAGATGGAGGGAGGTTGCGGTCTAGGTTCAGCCACCGCTCCTGGAAAAAGAAATGACTATGTTGTTCATTAACACCCTGAAGGCACCGTTCATTACACATATGCTAGGAAGTGCCACAAAAAGCTTTCCTGACATAGTCATGAATGGCGAGATGATTGAGAATGCCATCAGGAGTGGGAAGATTGATGCGGGAGAGAGTAATAGAAGATCAGCCTCGAAGAGGAAGGAGAGCGAGGTGAACAACACGAACATGTACAACAAGGGTTACTCGAAGTCAGTAATAGTGAGTCAGCCAGGAAAGGTGGCTGCCAGTCAGCAAAGCTCGTCGAGACAGGAGGTCGGCACAAGGCGAAATGTTGAGAGGCCTCAATTCATGCCAATTCCTATGTCATACAGGGAACTATACCGAAATTTATTTGACGCACACGTAGTTTCACCTTTCTATCTGAAGCCCTTGCAACCCCCGTATCCCAAATGGTACGATGCGAATGCACAGTGCGACTATCATGCGGGAATAATAGGGCATTCCATAGAAAACTGTACGACCTTTAAGAAGTTGGTTGAAAGGCTCATTGGTATGGGTGTCGTTAAATTTGATGACTCAACCAAGGCAGAAAACCCACTACCAAACCACACAGATGGTGGGGTAAATATGGCGGGCGAAGACAGAAGGATCAAGGCAGACATTGCGGATGTGAAAACTCCTCTGAGATGGGTTTGGAAGGAGATGGTGAAAAGGGGACTAATCGTCTCAAAAGGAAGTTGTGAAAAGAAGGGGAACTACTGTGAGTTCTACCATGAAGTGGGGCATGAAATCCAAGAGTGTACGGAGTTCAGAGCCATGGTACAAGATATGATGGATAATAGGAAGGTGGAATTCTGTGAAGGAGTTCAAGAGGAGAGTTATGTATGCGCATCAGAGTTGGCATTGGGAGTCCCGAAGGCTAACCGTCCTGTGGTCATCATCTCACGACCTCAGAACAGTGAGGTTGGGGCACGAATAACACCAAAAGTAATCATTCAAAAATCGGCTGTGTTTGCATATAAGGATAACATGATGGTTCCTTGGAATTACGATTGTAATGTGACAATCCCAGGGAAGGAGGATATGGTTAGTAAAGAGGATCAGGATAAAGGAAGGCACTGCAAACAGATGAAAGATCGAGTAGAGCTAGTAAAAGAAGAAACTTCGGTTGGAAAGAAGAAGAAGGCAGTCGAACCTGAATTGTTGGTCAATGAACCAATCAAGGAGGAGGAAGCTAGAGAGTTCTTAAAGTTCATAAAGCATAGCGAGTACAGCGTTGTGGAACAGCTGCACAAACAACTAGCTCACATATCTGTGCTAGCTTTACTCCTGAACTCGGAGGGACATCGAAATGCACTACTGAAGGTGCTAAATGAAACTTATGTGGCCGACGATATCTCTGTTAACAAGTTGGATCGACTGGTCGGTAATATAAGATCTGATAATTTCATCTCATTTAGCGATGATGAAATACCACCTGGGGGTATGGGATCTACTAGAGCTTTACACATCACTGCAAGGTGTAAATGGTACATATTACCGGGAGTTCTGGTAGACAACGGGTCGGCACTGAACGTATTGCCTCTATCCACGCTCAACAGGCTACCTATGGATAGTTCACATATGCAGTCGTGCCAGAATGTGGTGAGAGCGTTTGATGGCACCGAGAGGAAGGTCATGGGAAGAATTGACTTACCCTTGTTAATTGGCCCAACTATCTATGAGGTAGACTTCTTGGTTATGGACATCAAGCCTTCTTACAGTTGCCTATTAGGAAGGCCATGGATTCATTCAGCAGGGGCGGTACCGTCATCGTTACATCAAAAACTGAAGCTGGTGTCAAAAGGCCAGGTAGTGACGATAAATGCTGAAGAAGATATCATTGCATCTATGACCAACGATGCACCTTATTTGGAAACAAGTGATGATGCAATCGAGTGTTCTTTTCGTTCCTTGGAGTTCGTAAATGCAACATTCATCCGTGAGGGAAACAAGAACCCGATGCCGAGAATATCAAAGACCACAAAGGTGGGTTTGCAATTGACAGTTGGGAAGGGAGCTTTGCTGAGAAAAGGATTGGGGAAATATCTTCAGAGCCGAGTTGAGATTGCAGGGTTGAAAGACAAGCAGGACCGTTTTGGCTTAGGATACAAGCCAGATGCTAGGCAGAGGAGGATAGAGCAGGAAAAGAAGCGAGAGAGAAGAAGGGCTCGTTTGACAGGTGATGAAGTCAAATGGGAACCCATGACCTTACCTCACCTATCCAAGACTTTTGTATCAGGAGGATTCGTCTATCAAGGAATGCTAGGGGTCAGAAGTATTAACACGGAGTTAGAGAGTATTCACGCCGTGTATGAAGAAGCGACGGGAGGAAAAACTTTGCCAGATATTTGTCCTTACGAGTCGGGAAGGGCGCTAAACGACTGGACTGCAGAAGAAATACCTGTAGTTTTTAGGATTTCCTTAGAGTAATGTCCAGAACACCCTTATTACTTTTTAGCCTAGAAGTGATAAGGATTCCTTTGTGAAATAGGCTCATGTCCAAAAAAATCATTATTTTAATAAAGTTCATGTTTGCAGTCATTTTTTGAGCAAATATTTCTTTCCACAAGAGCAGTTATTTTGAATTTCTCTCAAACTACACTTGCATTTCATTCATGACCATATTGCACCAAACAAATTCCTAAATCCATATTGTTTTTATAACAGGTCCTATGATATCAATGATACGAATGTTACTCTTACGAATTTAGAGTCTCCTTTTGAACGAAACACGTGTTTAGAGGGATCGCATGATTTTGAGGATGACGAAGACTGTGGTTTGTCTCCTGACTTGTTAAAGATGGTAGAAAGGGCTGAGAAGCAAATCCTACCTCATGGGGAATCAATAGAAATTGTGAGCTTAGAGGAAGGAAAAGAGGTGAAGATCGGATCTGATATCTCTGCAAAGACGAGACAAGACCTCATCAGACTACTCCAGGAATTCAAGGATGTCTTTGCATGGTTGTACCAAGATATGCCTGGGTTAAGTACTGACATTGTAGTCCATCACCTTCCCATCAAAGAAGATTGCAAGCCAGTGCAGCAAAAGCTCGGAAGGATGAGACCTGATATCGTGTTGAAGATAAAAGAAGAGGTCCAGAAGCAGCTTGATGTCGGATTTTTGCAAGAAGTCAAGTATTCTGAGTGGGTGGCCAACATCGTACCAGTTCCGAAGAAAGATGGGAAAGTACGAATGTGTATGGATTACAGAGATCTGAACAAGGCTAGTCCAAAGGATAATTTCCCATTGCCCAAATTGACACATTGGTAGATAATACTGCGGGCTTTTCATTGTTTTCCTTCATGGACGGTTTTTCTGGGTATAATCAGATAAAGATGCACCCTGAAGACATGAGAAAGACTACGTTCATTACGTTATGGGGGACGTTTTGTTATAAAGTGATGCCGTTTGGATTGAAGAATGCAGGAGCGACATACCAAAGAGCCATGGTAGCCTTGTTCCATGACATGATGCACAGGGAAATCGAGGTTTACGTTGATGATATGATCGCGAAATCTAGAACTGAGGGCGAACATGTGCGGGTCTTGAGAAAATTATTCTTAAGACTAAGGAAGTTCCAGCTCAAGCTTAATCCAGCGAACTGCACTTTCGGGGCCAGGTCAGGAAAGTTACTAGGCTTCATAGTCAGTGAGAAGGGAATCGAGATTGACCCAGACAAAGTTAAGGCAATACGGGATTTACCTTCACCCTGCACTCAGAAAGAAGTTCGAGGATTCCTCGGAAGGCTGAATTACATCGCTAGGTTCATTTCACAGCTGACTGAGAAATGTGACCCTATATTTCGTCTTCTGAAGAAACATAATCCTGGTACTTGGGATGAGGAATGCGAAGAAGCTTTTAACAAGGTGAAGCAGTATTTGTCTAATACTCCAGTACTGTCACCACCTAGCCCGGATAGGCTTCTGATATTGTATCTGACGGTATTTGACAATTCCATGGGGTGTGTGCTAGGTCAGCATGATGAAACAGGGAGAAAAGAAATGGCGATATATTATCTCAGCAAGAAATTCACTGACTGTGAAATAAGATATTCGCCTATCGAGAAATTATGTTGTGCCTTGATTTGGACAACTCGGAGATTAAGGCAGTATATGTTATACCACACGACCTGGTTAATTTCAAAGCTGGACCCGTTAAAGTATATGATGGAGTCAACTGCTTTGAATGGGAGGATGGCCCGATGGCAGATCTTACTGTCTGAATTTGATATTGTCTATGTGAGCCAAAAGGCTGTGAAGGGGAGTGCAATTGCTGACTTTCTGGCTAGTAGGGCTTTGGAAGATTACAAACCGTTAAGTTTTGATTTTTCGAATGAAGACTTGTTGTATGTAGCCACTACTGAAGAAAATCCCCAAAAAGGTCACAGTTGGAAGCTAAACTTTGATGGAGCCTCGAACACTGTGGGCAATGGAATTGGGGCAGTCTTAGTATCCCCGAATGGTGATCATTATCCTTTCACTTGCAAATTGGATTTTGATTGTACAAACAACATGGCAGAATACGAAGCGTGCATCATGGGTATTCGTGCAGCTATAGAGCGAAGAATCAAAGTGTTAGAGGTCTATGGAGATTCGGCATTGGTGATATATCAACTCAGGGGTGAATGGGAAACGAGAGATTCCAAATTAGTCAGTTATCGAAAGTTGGTCCTCGAATTGATTAAGGAGTTTGAGGATATCACTTTTTGCTATCTCCCACGAGATGAGAACCAGATGGCTGATGCACTAGCTACTTTAGCCTCCATGATCAGGGTGAGCAGACATGAGGATATGAAGCCTATACAAATAAGTATCCATGAAGACCCAGCTCATTGTTACAATGTCGAAGAAGGAGAAATCGATGATAGCCCTTGGTATCAAGATATTCTACGATATGTAAAAAATCGTAAGTATCCTGGCCAGGCAACTGAGAATGAAAAGAGAACTCTAAGAAGGCTAGCCATTGATTACGTCTTATATGGGGAGATCTTATACATGAGGGGAAAAGATCAGGTACTTTTAAGATGTGTGGATGCCATGGAAGCAAAGAAAATTCTGGAAGAAGTCCATGAGGGCATCTGTGGAACGCATGCCAGTGGGTTCACAATAGCTAGACAAATTATGAGGTTCGGTTATTATTGGTCCACCATGGAAGGGGATTGCATCAATTACTCCAAAAACTGCCATAAATGTCAAATCTATGGTGATAAAATGCATGCACCTCCTTCGCATCTTCATGTCATGACTTCTCCATGGCCTTTCCCCATGTGGGGTATAGATGTCATCGGGCCAATATCGCCGAAGGCTTCAAATGGGCATCGTTTCATATTTGTGGTTATTGACTACTTTACAAAATGGGTAGAGGCTGCTTTGTATGCTAACGTTACAAAGTCATCAGTCAGCAAGTTCTTGAAGAGAGAGATCATATGTCGATATGGAATGTCTGAAAGAATCATATCCGACAACGCGCTGAACTTGAACAACAACTCAATAGCAAAAGTCTGCAGTCAATTCAAGATCAGACATCACAATTCATCGCCATATCGCCCAAAAATGAATGGTGCAGTGGAAGCGGCCAATAAAAGTATAAAAAAGATTGTGGGGAAGATGACTGAGACTTACAGGGACTGGCACGAGAAATTACCGTTTGCCCTGCTTGCTTATCAAACGTCAATCAGGACCTCCACCGGGGCAACTCCTTTCTCCTTAGTTTATGGCATGGAGGCAGTCTTGCCTATCAAAGTTGAAATCCCTTCTCTCTGGGTTTTGACTGAGCTACAATTGGATGAAGCAGAATGGGTTCAATCTCGATATGATCAGTTGAACTTGATAGAGGGAAAAAGGCTAAAGGCTATTCAGCATGGTCAGATGTACCAGAAAAGAATGATGTGAGCCTACAACAAGAAGGTCCGACCCAGAGAATTTCACGAGGGGGACCTAGTGTTGAGAAAAATTCTTCCTCTACAAAAAGATTTTAGGGGGAAATGGATGCCGACTTGGGAAGGTCCTTATGTTGTAAAAAAGACTTTTTCTGGAGGAGCCCTGATCCTGGCTGAAATGGATGGAAGAAACTTGCCCAATCTAGTAAATTCAGACTCGGTCAAGAGATACTTTACTTGAAGAGGGGAAGGAACCAAGGCAAAAACCCGGAAAGGGCGCTTTGATTCCCAAAAAAAAAGAGTGGCTAAGGTGAAATCCCGCAAAGGGCACCTTAAGACCAAAGGGGATTTGAGTTGAAAACCTGAAAAGGGCGGCTTAAATTTGATTGTCACGTGGTGGTCTTGCTGTACCTAAATCGGCAGAAAGGAATAGACGACGTCTTGGGGCATCAACAAAGTACTGTGAACCTTCTAAACACGTGTTGAATTCAGAAGGGTCTTCAAAAAGTTATATAGAGAAATTCAAAGCAGAGATATCTGGGGCACCTATTCATAGTATTTGTATTGAATTCGTTGTTTGAAAATATTTCATTCTTTCCAATATAAATGTCCCCAGACAATTCCTCTATCATTGACAAACCATTGCGAGCTATACTCCCAAACTAATTTTGTTTTATTCATCGTTATGATCTTTTCGCAAGCATGTTGCATTAGAATGACAATTAATGGACTAGTAAAACTTTCACAATGGAAGTTTTTCATATTACTCTAGAAATCTTTAAACAGCTCAAGAACCTGAAACAGGACTATTATTTAGACCCTCACTGGGTTAAAAGGTCGGAGATATCTAGGAAGTCAATAGTTAAGATTAAAATTTTCAAGTTTTGACAAAGCATTGTTGCCACAAAGGAAGCCTTAATGAGCAATAATGATGTTAAACATTCAATATTCATTTTTCATGACATAGCATTCAAATGTCATTCATACATGCCTAGTTAGGAGCATTTGATTCATTCTGATCATGACATCCTAATCACTAGGCATGATTAGGTTCATAAAGTAAATTATACAGGTTATGTTCCTCAAAGAACAGATCGACGAAATCATAAAGCCTTATCCCCCTGAGCAATAGTGGAGCTGCTGGAGCAGGTTGAAAAGCAGCAGATCCTGTCTTCCTATATTGGTAGCGAAGTGGATCGAATATACCAGATCTTGCCTTCCCATATTGGTGGCGAAGCAGATCTTGTCTTCATGTACTGGCGTGAAGTAGATCAAAGAAACAGATCTTGCTTCCCCATACTGGTGGTGGAGCAGATTGAAGAAAAACGGATCTTGTCTTCATGTACTGGCGTGAAGTAGACCAAAGATAGCAGATCTTGTCTTCCCATACTGGTGGCGAAGTAGATCGAAGAAAACAGATCTTGTCTTCATGTACTGGCATGAAGTAGATCAAAGATAGTAGGTCCTGTCTTCCTATATCGGTAGCGAAGTGGATCAAATATACATATTTTATCTTCCCATACTGGTGGCGAAGCAGAGTGAAGATTACAGATCTTGCCTTCCTAAGCAGTAGTCGAGCAGATCGAAGATGGCGGACTTTACCTCTCTGAAGTTGCAGTGGAGTATATTGAAGCCAGTAATTCTATCTCCCCATACTGGTGGTGGAGTAGATCAAAGATAGCAAATCTTGTTTTCCCATACCGGTGGCGAAGTATATCGAGTAAAATAGATCTTGTCTTCATGTACTGGCGTGAAGAAGATCAAAGAAACAGATCTTGTCTCCCCATACTGGTGGTGGAGTAGATCGAAGAAATTAGATATTATCTTCATGTACTGGCGTGAAGTAGATCAAAGATAGTAGGTCATGTCTTCCTATATCGGTAGTGAAGTGGATCGAATATACATATCTTATCTTCCCATACTGGTGGCGAAGTAGATTGAAGATTACAGATCTTGCCTCCTTAAGCAGTAGTGGAGCAGATCGAAGATGGCGGATTTTACCTCCCTGAAGTTGCAGTGGAGTATATTGAAGCCAGTAATTCTATCCCCCCATACTGGTGGTGGAGTAGATCGAAGAAAGCAGATCTCGTCTTCATGTACTGGTGTGGAGTAGATCAAAGATACAAGTCTTATCTCCCTGAAGTTGCAGTGGAGCAGACAAAAGTAACCAATCCTATCTCCTTGAAGTTGCAATGGAGTGGATTAAAACCACAGATCTCATCTCTCTAAAGTTGCAGTAGAGCAGATCGCATCAGACTTATCTTTAAGTTGTAGCAGAACAAATTGAAGCCACAGATCTTATCTCCCTGAAGTCGCAGTGGAGCAGGTTAAAGATAGCAAATTTTGTTCTTTTGAGAAACTACAAAGTATGAATCCTATCTCCCTAACATTGCAGTGGAGTGTATCAAAGCATTGTTTCGTATACCTCTGGAGATGCAGTAGGAGGGAATGATGCTACCCAAAGAAGAGAAGCATTGAAGAAGTTGAGGTTCAGTGGGACTGGGCATAATTGGGCTTTGTAGTCTTTGCTCTGTTCCCGTTACACGACAACGAGCAAAGAGGGGCAGCTGTAGCAGACTCAATTAGCCCGGGCCTGCACAAATAAATTATTAGGCGTAGCCCAGTTCTCTTCACAGGCCCAAAACTAACCTAAGCCTAAACAACTAAACCAAACCCCAAAACACCCAAACCCTAGCCGCATGTCCAGCGCCGCAAGCCCCATCAGCCCCACGTCGCGCCCAACGTCCAATCGCCGCAAGACTCGGCGATCGGCCTCCCCACGCTCGCCGTTCGCTCCTCAAATACTTGCAAAACGGACTCAAAGAGTCCAAATAATGTAAAACAACAAAAAACAAGGAAAATAGGTTAGTGTTAGGCTATAAAACAGTCGGTCTTTTGTAAAAAGGGGAAAAATCGAAAAAAAATACAGTGAGAATACGAGAGATTTGTTTTTTAGATCTAAAGGTGATTTCGATTCTTTTTTTTTGGTTCTTTTATGCTTATTTTGTTTTTTCTTTTTTTTACAAAAGAAGTAGTTTAAAAGAGGGGTTTCTTACCTGCGGTGTCGTCATCGACGTCCTAGGCTTGCTACGGTTGGAATCGGAGTTGGAGGGCCAGGATTTGATTCGACCGTAGGCCGGGAGCGGCGGTGGCAAAGGGTTGGGAACCCTAGCAGAGCATCTCTGCTTTTTATTTTTTTATTTTTGTATTTTTTTAAAAACTGCAACTATTAGGGTTTTTTTAGAAAACCAGTTTTAAATATTGATTTAAAAACGGTGCCGTTTTAGCCAGGTGCGACCCGCGCGGTGACCCGACCCGGAGGGGAGGATCCACGCGTTCTGGCCAAATGGGGAAATTACGCATTTAGCCCTTCCTTTTTGCAGTGCACTCCAATTAAATCCTTTCCACTGGTTTTAAAATTAGGCCGCGTATTCCATTTTTATTTCAATTTGATACCTCATTGCGCAGCGTTTTGGAAAGGAAGGAATTATCTCCTTTTTAGTCCCCCATTTGCGCTAGCGTGTTCGAATTGATCCTTTTTTATTATTTTTGAATTTGCCCCCATTTTTTTCGTTTTAAATTCAATTAAACCCATTTTTTAGTTTTTATCACAATTACGCCAAATTATTATTTTGTTTTATTTTATTTATTACTATAATATTGTATATTATTATTATTATACCTACATTTTTTATTTTACTTTCCTATTTTTTATATATACTTTTTTTTTGCTTTATATATACATATATGTTTTATAACATGAGCACATTTTTAATATATTTACCTACTTATTTTTTCAAAATTTATTATAGTTATTTTTATTATTTTACACTTTCTATTATTATATATTCTTAAAACTTATATAAATACATGTATTTTACATTTGTTTCGTTTTTTTCCTTATTATTTTATCTCTTTTAACTTTTATATGTTTTATATTATATATATGTTTATATATATTTCTTTTATTCTGTAAATATATACATGTGCATGTTTTTATGCTTTTATTTTATTCTCAATACGTGTATTTTTATTGGTCTATTTGATATATTCCATCCCTTCTTTTACATGTATACTTGTAAACGTGTGTTAGATATGATTGCAAATTTACTTGTATATTGTACTTGTATATATATTTGTAAATATTTATGTATATATGCTTTAAATTATAGTATCTGTATCATATTGTATATTAACTCTTTAACATACCCTTTTTGAAAATGTATTTTGGTTTTAACCATTCATCAAAGTTATTTTCTTGATTTAAAGGTTTTTTTTTTGAATAAAAGCATTATTGGAAGTTTGGGATTCTCGAGGGAAATTGAGCCCTAACGTATTGGGTTCTAATTTTCTTTGTCAATCCTAAATGACCGAGAATATTTTTTATTCAAAATGCATAAAAATCATTTTTGGGAACTCAACTTGTTGTGCCCTAACGTATTGGGTGTGGCATGTTACTTTTTCGAAATGAAGATTTTTCGTATAAAATAAAAGTGATATTCAAGTTTGGGGATTATGAGGAATTGTACCCTAACGTATTGGGACTCGATTTCTTTACATGACTTGAACAATTGATTATCCTTTTGCAAATTTCATCATTCAAGCCTATTTTAAAATCTTTTTTAACTTTCGACACTAGGACATTAAATAGTCAATTTGGTACCGATTTTTGGGCGTTACGAGGGTGCTAACCCTTCCTCGTGCGTAACTGACTCCCGAACCTGTTTTCAAAATTCGTAGACCAAAATAATTTTTAAGGTGGGCCGGTCACACCTTAATAAAGGATCGGTGGCGACTCCAGTTTTATTTTTAAAAAGTCGACAACTAAATTTTTGTTTTCAAAAGGTGGTTTCGACAAAATATATATATTTTATATATATTAAATATATATATTTAATATGGGTCGGATCGGGCCGGGCTCGGGCCTAAAAAATGGGCCTAAAATTTTATCTGGGCTTAGCCCAAACCCGACCCGGCCCATGATCACCTCTACTCACAAGACATTCCACATATATTTAATGTTGATATCACATTATTTATCTTATATGTCACATCAATAAATAATTTAAAAACTATAAAAATATTCAAAAATAAAAAATATATTCATAATTCAAGAAAATATAAATGTCTATAAAAATAAAAATAAAAACATGAAGTACACATGAATTGTCATATAGGATGTCATGTTTAAAAATTTAACATTTTAATCAATATTTTTGTACATAAATAGCAATATGATTTTTTTTAAGGCTAGTGGTCAAATTCAACCTTTTTAAAAGGTTGAGGGCCAAATGTAGCTAAAAATAAATAAGGATCAAATTGATAAAAGATGTAAATGTTAACGACTTAATTTGTCATTATGTCAAAAAAAGAACATGTGTCGTAATAAAACGGCTATTTTACCAAACTAGTCTAAAAAAATATTATATTTACAAAAATAACCCAAATTTAAAAACAATCACCAAAATAACCTAAAAGGAACAGTAAAATTGGGTTGTGGCCTGTCAATGGCCGGAACCCACTCGTATTTTGCACCCATGATTGCCTAATAATTGTGTCAGACTTAAAAAAAATTAATTTTTTGGGTTTTGGCCTGTTAATGGCCGGAACCCATGTATTTTTTTTAAATTGTATAATATTGATATACGAAAAAGGAAAAAAAAGAAAAACGAAAAAAAAGACAGGCCGGCACCCAATACAATTTAAAAAAAAATTTCTTTTTTTTGTGTCAGAGTCAAATATCAGTATACGAAAAAAATAAAAAAAATTTGGTGTTGGCCTATCAATGGCCGGCACCCAGTACAATTTAAAAAAAAATTCTTTTTTTTCGTGTCAAAATCAGATATCAGTATACGAAAAAAATAAAAAAAAATTTGGGTGCTGGCCTGTCAATGGCCGGCACCCAGTACAATTTAAAAAAAATTCTTTTTTTTGTGTCAAAATCAGATATCAGTATACGAAAAAATAAAAAAAATTTTGGGTGCTGGCATGTCAATGGCCGGCACCCAGTACAATTTTAAAAAAATTTCGTGTTAGAATCAGATATCAGTATACGAAAAAAAGAAAAAAAAAATTAAATTGTACTGGGTGCCGGCCATTGACAGGCCAGCACCTAAATTTTTTTTTTATTTTTTTGTATACTGATATCTGATTTTGACACAAAAAAAAGAATTTTTTTTTAAATTGTACTGGGTGCCGGCCATTGACAGGCCAACACCCAAAATTTTTTTTATTTTTTTCGTATACTGATATCTGATTTTGACACGAAAAAAAAAGAATTTTTTTTTAAATTGTACTGGGTGCCGGCCATTGACAGGCCAGCACCCAAAAAAAAATTTTTGTTTCGTTTTTTTTACCTTTTTCGTATATCAGTATTATACAATTTAAAAAAAATACATGGGTTCCGGCAATTGACAGGCCAAAACCCAAAAAATTAATTTTTTTAAGTCTGACACAATTATTAGGCAATCATGGGTGCAAAATACGAGTGGGTTCCGGCCATTGACAGGCTATAACCCAATTTTACTGTTCCTTTTAGGTTATTTTGGTGATTGTTTTTAAACCTGAGTTATTTTTGTAAATATAATATTTTTTTGGACTAGTTTGGTAAAATAACCTAATAAAACGCTTGGGACCTACTTATATATCAAGACTAAATTATAAACATTAACATAACAGAGGGATTGATGCTGAAATTTTACCTCTATAAAAAAAAGAACACATGCCATGGAAGAAATGCTTGGGACCTTCTTTTATAATTAAGCATGATTGTGAGATTTAAATTTGTTATATTATATGCAACTTCTTTATTTATTAAAAAAACCTTGCGACTCATTGAAAAAAAAACAATCCCCTTTAAAAATTACTTATGCTTTATTTCACTATTTTCTTAAAAAAAATTAATCATATATACATGCTAATACGTGATATCATAAGCCTTTCACATGAATAAATGCGTTTTCCATATCGCAGATCTATACTTTTTTATTTTCACAATTTTGATATAAATAAAATAATAACATATTATTTATTGATTAAATTAAATAGTTTAAATTAAAATAAAAAATGTAATTAAAGATGAATTACTTCAACCCTTATTGTGAGTTTTTTTTTTTTTACAAAACATTTATTATGAGTTTGAGCAAAGGTAAAAGAACAATTTTATCTTAAAAATTTATGTAAGAGATAATTTAAATTTTAGCCATTGATCTTAATACTAGGTTCACTTTGGTACTTGTACTTTTTTTGCCTACTTTGTATTTGAACTTGGCAACTGCGTTTATTTTGATCCTTGAATTTGAAAAAAATATAGAAGTCAAAGATCGTACCACATTATTACTTCAAAATTCATATAATTTTTTTAATTTTCAAGTGATGATGTACGCACAGTCTCAACGTGTTACATGCAATGTTTTAATAACCGAACTGATTGTTGAATAAGTTAGATCACTGATCCGTTTTTCAACTAGTTAGATAGGTTTGACCGTTGGACTAACAATAATTAAATAAATAATTAAAATTTCATAAAAATATTAAAATAATTTAAAATAAAAAATTTATTAAATCAGTTCAACTATCTTTTTTCATCTCAGTTTTCTATTCTTACCAATTTCAACCAGTTTTTGAGTTAGTAGGTTCAACCCCTTCGTTTGAACCGTCATATCGATCGGTTCTTGATCCATCTGCTTCGATCTTGTTATAGTAACACTGATCACATCATCAAATCTTGATATAATCTAAGTTTAGTGACCAAAATAAATCTAGTTGTCAAGTTTAAGGATCAAAGTGGACCCCAAAAAAAGTACAAGTACCAGTGGACCTAATTGCCAAGTTAATGGACAAAAAATTGATATTATCCTTTATGTAAATATATTAAAAATTAAATTTCAAAAATAAAAAAAAATTTGAAAATTGATATCAAAGTTTATTTTAATATATGTGTGTACAATAAAAATAATTATGGTTTTAATATATTAAAATTATCAAATTAATTATTAATTATTAAAATTTATTAATTATTTTAATGATTTCCCCCTCTCATTATTAGTTCTTACCACGCCCTCAAATTTTATTTCTTTAATTTTATTTTATTTTTCCAGTTCTCTTTTACATTTTTTTTCTTATCCATATATTTTCCCATTCAAGTAAACATGTTCTTAAACTTCCTTTTTTTTTTCCAAATCAAAATTTCAATATTTTTTTAACATAAATCTCGTTAAGATTCTTATAACATCTACTCTTTTTGATATGATGCATAAAATTATTCATAGTCTTCCATCCTTTAAATAGGAAGATAATGCACTTCAATGCACTCAAATTCACGTCCAAATATCTTAATACTTAATTTGAATATCTAATATTTTTTAATAAATTTTTTATTTATAATATATATATATTTATTTATAATTAAATTAAAATCTTTTATGTAAATTTGGAATTTAATCTAAACTTGAAGTTGAGCATAAAATTGAGCTTTTTTTTTTTAGTTTGTAGTATGGTCTCTAATAGTTCATCTTTTATGTTGAATTCAACTTCAAAGTCGAAAATAAATCCAATAACATTTGATATAAAATTAATAAAGTAATATATACTTACACAAGAACGGATTGTATAAAACTGTGATTCCACGTCATCCCTATCATTTTTCAATAGGAGAATGACAAATCAGATTTTTTCTCTTAATTTTCTTTTCCTCCTGAAAAATTTTAAATCCAACTAAAAATATTGAAAATCAAGAGGAAAAATCTGATTTGTCATTCTCCTATTGGAAAGAGATAGGGATAACGTAGAATCACAGTTTCATACAATCATTTTTCAGTTCCACACATTCAAATGATATAATAACCCCTATTTTTTCTCAGCTAAAAATAAAATAAGACGTATTTTCACCTCATTTAAAAAATTTAAAAACCACCAAACCATGAGTCTATTTAAACAATCAAACCTATATTCAATCCATTTGTCACATTAAATATATCTATTGTCGAAACCACTTTTTTTAAAGAAAACAAAAATTTAGTTGTCGACTTAAAAACGAAAATTGAAGTCGCCACCGATCCTTTATGGAGGTATGATCGGGTCACCTTGAAAACGATTTTGGTCTGCGAAATCTAAAAAATAGGTTTGGGAGTCGGTTACGCACGAGGAAGGGTTAACACCCTCGTAACGCCCAATATTGGTACCGAATTGATTGTTTAATGTCTTAGTGTCGAAATTTTGAAAAGATTTTAGAAGAAAATTAGAATAAACCAATTTGAGTAATAAGACGTGCCTATTTTAAAGAAATAAACAATCACACTCAGTGAGTTAGAGTGCAACAATTCAATTTTCAAAGTTAGATTTGTCCTTTTTTTTTAATTTTAAAAATTCATGTTTGAGAAGGATATTTGATTATTTAGGTCAATCGAGAAATCGGAATCCAATAAGTTAGGGTTAATTTCTCAAAATTCCTAAACATCAAATATTGTCTTTATTTTAAAGTTGAGATAACAAAATGTCATATCCAGTAAGTTAGGATCCAACATTTTGAAATCTCAAAAGCTTTATTTTGAAATTTATAATGTAATTGCAAAATAAATACTTGGTTGTCTAAATTCATTAAAAAGAATTGACGCCCAGTAAGTTAGGGCACAATTTCCTCGAGAATCGTGAATACCGAGCATTCTTAAAATTTATGAAATAAGATGATTTTAATGCTTTTGTAAAACATTATTTTTAAAACAAATATGGTATAATTGAACACCAATGTACAATGTAATAGGATAACTTGCAATCTAATCATACACAAAAATATTAAGCAAACAATAGATAAATTCAAACAAGAATAGCAACAATAATTTTAAGGACATTAAGCAAATACCAATATTAACAATTGAAAATTAAAAGAATTAATAATCAATTTCAAAAGACACATTAAGGTAAAAAAAAAATTATATCATCTCAACAATGATTTACAAAAAGTAACAATACATTTGAGTTTGGAAGTAGATTTAAAAGAAAATTAAGAATGATGTTAAATAAAATAACTTTATTTGAATGAATTTTGAAGTGAACATTATAAAATGTACAAGCATGGAACTAGAATAAATATTTCATAAGCATATTGTAAATAATAATATATAATAATATACATTGGAATGAATGCAATATTGGAATATTTTGAATAAGTAGAATATATAGAAATTGGTTTAAAAGAATATAACTTGAAATCATTGATAGATTATACAAATTAAATTATTATAAAAATAATATTATATAATAGGAACACATGATAAAATATTGATGTATCGTAATGAAACAATGTTTTAATAATAATATAACAAACCTAAAAAAAAATAATGCATGATAACAAATCTAAAATACTAAAACAAAGAATTTGATATACAAATAAAAATAAAAAAACAAAATTGAATGTCATTTTTTTACAAAAAAATTTAAAATCATGAAATATACTAATAATAACTATGAAAAGAGGTAACTAATATAAAAAACAAAAAGAATACTAGCAAATGCTAAAAAAATTATAAAATTAAAGAAAATACTAAAAATAATAGTAAATATAACAAAAAAAAGATTTAAATTAAAATCAAGATATTTGAAGGTTTATATTTGCAATCGATTCAAAACCCAGGGGCTAAAACAACAATTAGACGCACAGATCTGGAAACTCAATTCTCACCAGCGAAAACGACGCCGTCTAACCATGGATCTAAATGAAATTGGACTCAAATATACGATATGAATTAAAATATTTGAATAAAATCGGATTGAAACAGTACAAATCAAAGGGGACTTGTCGCGCAAATAGACCGATGAACGAAAGTGCGCGGATCCTGCCCTCGGGTCTGGTCACCGCGCGGGTCTCAGCTTTGAACGACGCTGTTTTGAGACCATTGCATTGGCGTCAAACGGCGTCGTTTCTTATGATAGTTATAAGCTAAAAAAAAACCTAAAACGATGACCCTCTTTCATTTTTTTTAAACCTAACAGAGAGTGTTCTTCAGCGCTGCTCGAATAACCAGCCACCAGAGGCACTCCGATCTCTCTCCCATCTCCGATTATGACGGAGTGGCCGACGATTCGGCTCTCAAGGACATTTTTCACTCTCTCTAAACTTACTTTTTCTTTTTATTTACCCTAGTAATGAACGAAAGAACCAAAGAAAAAAAGGGAAACCAAAAAAAAGATCTAAAAATCACCTTATGAAATTTTCTTTCCGCTTTTTTTCTTTGAATATTTTCTTTTATTTCTGTATTCAATCTCCGTAAAAAAGGATCCTTAGTACATACTCCTTTGGCCCTTTTATAGCCAAAATCGAAAAATTACAGTAAATAAAATAAAATAAATCTATTTATTCACTGGCCCTTTCTGCTATTTTGCTCCTTTTGCCTACTGCTTTGTTCGTTTTTGTTTGTTACAGACGTACGGAGCAGTGGACGTGGAGGCTCGCGTGAATTTGGCGCGGAGGCGCTACACGCGCGCAGGCGCAACACGTGCGAGGAGGAGGCCTGGCTCTGCTACGGTGGCTGAGGCCGAATGTTGCTGCCTAGGGTTTCTGATTTCCCAATGCTTAGGCTAGTTTGGGCTTGGGTATTTAGGCTAATGGGCCGAATATTGGGCTAGGCTAGTGTTTGGGTAGTGGGCCACACAAGCTATTGTAAATGGACTGCTATTGGACTGTTATTAATTTTAGATTTGGTTTATATATTTTTTTTGTGTTGGCCCCGGTCAAAATTGGGCATTACATCTATAATTTCCATGGTTAAGATGAATCCCCACACCCCGACCTTAACGCTTAAACACCGCTCATGGCTCCAACAAAACATCAATTAATTCCGACAAACACCAAACATCTAAACCTCATCTATACACCCAAAAGGCTAAGTTATTTTTTCAAAATACCCAAGGCTTTGGATTAATAGTAAGATTGGGATTTTGAAATTTTGAGATTCATCCAATGTAAATGTGTGAGTTCTCCTTCAAATTTATTTAAATTATAACTAGTTCATTAATTATTTAATTTAGTACTTATAATTAGTTTTAATTGAAATTAATACAATTGTGACTTTTAGAAAAAAAAACTCAAAAATAAAACAATTCAAACACCTAAACCTGTCAAGTGCTTTGGCCCAAAAAGGAAAAAAAATACACTATACAATATATATGGAGTGGATCCTAATTTAGAATTTTGTAAATTCAAGTTAAGGACAGGTTATTCACTCAAATTTAAAGGTTTGTTCGAAATTTATGAGAGTTTGGATAAAAATATTATAACCGAATAATGAGTTTAAACAAAAAAAATAGACTCACTTAAAATATAACTAGTTTAGGCTTTAATATTCAAAGCCTGAGCTCAGCCCAAATTAATTCGTTTTCAAATTTATGATATATTATTTTTATTTTATTTTATATATTTATGTAATATATCCTCTGAAAATTAAATATAAATATTAAAAATAATTTTAAATTGTGTATATTTAGATCTAATAAAAGAAAAAAAATATAGCATAAATAATATATACATAATTACTAAATATTAAATAAAAATTATATTTAAAAAATAATGATATGAGAAGACCTAAATGAATTTGGATTAGTCATTCAGAAATATAAATGAACTTCAGTAAAATTTGAGATTTATATTTCAAATTGAATCAAATTTATTACTAGATTTTATCCATTTTTATATTGGTTTTATCTTGTTAAACATTTATTGTTTATCTGTTTTATTTGAGTAATTAATCATATTTGATAGTTGTAACTAATACAAATGCTTTCATAGATAAAAACGCAGTGGTATGATGACGTAACATTTGAGGTTTCATTAATTATAGTGTAAAACTAAAACATTTCATGACTTTCTGAAATGTTTTAATAATTTAACTTGAATTTATTGTTATATACACAAAGTTATGATATGTTTATCATATGAATTAATAATAGCATCATCATCAATACATGACAATTGAAAGTATTTTATATCAAAGAAATAATTTACTCAGATGTATATGATTTATGTTAGTAAAACATGAAATATAAAGATCAGATTGTTAAAATTTTCTATCTATGAAACCATGTGAAACTACTTTAATTATGTGTGAAGCAGTCATATTTACCATCAGAGACTCCAAATGGACTGAAGAAACTAAGAAAGAAAGAACTCATGTATTTACGAGGCAATGGCACGGGAGAGCGCAAAAAATTTGAAAGGATATATGATTACGATGTTTACAATGATTTGGGTGACCCTGATCATAACCTCAAGCATAAAAGATCTGTTCTGGGTGGTAAACATTTTCCCCACCCTCGACGCTGTAGAACTGGAAGATGGCGTTGTGAAACAGGTAACAAACACATACCAATACTAGTAAAATTGTACAATCCACCAACCAACTTGTAAATCACATATTTGCACGCGTGTTATGTGGTTTCATGCTCACAATGTGGAACTATTTTCTTTGAGCACCCATAACCTATATTCCTCGGCTTCATATTTTATATGAACATATATGGTTAGCTTTTTTTTAATCTTTTTCATTTATTTGTAAAATTTTTAAAGGTTATATTTTCACATTTATGTGTCAAACACTAAATATTGAGCATGAATTAAAAAAAAAGAGTCTAAACAATATTACCCATAACTTCCTTTATATGATATCAGCGTTGTAAAATAGACTCGTATGTAGGAGGTCTTGGGGAGATAGGTTTGGGTGACAAAATCTTAACGGGAAAGAAATGAGAATACTTGATCGGTTGGTGTGATTTATATTTTCTTTTATCCTTAGTATATATATTTTTAATAAATCTTATTCATTGAAGAAATTATATATATTTGAATAGTAGAATATAAATGATGAAATCCAAGAAATTTGGAGAAGTAGCGTAACATAAATTTAATGTATATTTTCATAGAAAAGTGCTCAATGGTAGGTTTCAATAAAATTAAAATAAATTAACAAATTTGACATTGGATTATCATATAATGAAAACTTCGCCTTAATATCTTCTTTTCCACTTGTGTGCCTTTGTCCCACTCCTACATTTTTTTAATTTTATTTTCGTGTTTATATACATAACACTTTTGATTTTTTTTTCTTCTTAAAGAATTTTCATCATTCATTATAAATTAATTAATCATTCGCATCTGTAGGGCCCAATCTTTGCCCGGCCTGTGAGAGAATAAACCCAAACAAAAACACAGCCCAAAATTTTAAAATATAGGCCCAACAAAATTATAACCTAAGCCCAAAATCCCAAACACCCTAACTATCAAAACCCTAAACAGAAAATTCTTGGCCGCCGCCTCCAGCAGTCCAGTCGCCGCACGACTCAGGGACAGGGTCCCTCTCCGCGCGAGTTGCGCGCCTTCCTCGCCTCGCCTTGTACCTGCAGCAACAAACGCGAACAGAATAGCAAAAATCACGCCAATAAGAACATAATAGATTTTCTATTCGTTTGATTTGGTTCATTTTTCCTTTTCCATTTCGGCTATTTAAAGCCTTGGAAAATCTGTAAAAAGGGGGACGAAATTATAAAAAGAAAAACACTGAGAATACAAAGGCTTTTTTCGAAGGTGAAACGCGTTTTCTATTTTCTTTTCTTTTTCTTTTTCCATTCTTATTTTGTTTTGTAAGAAGAATAAAAGGGGAAAAGAGAGACTTACCAGACTTGGTTGCGTTCTGCTATTCTCTCCGTCTCAATCGGAGGCTAGAACGGCGTTTGAAGTCGTGGGGAGCTCTTGAACGGTGGCCCCCGAGGGTTAAAGAAACCCTAAAAGAAGCAGACTTTGCTTTAGGGAAAAAGAAAATCTCCCTAGCTCTTTCTTCTTCTTTTTTTAAAAAACTTAAAATAGAGGTAAACGGCGCCGTTTTAGTTGCCAGACCCGCGTTTCGACCCGACTCGCAAGCAAGGTCCGCGCGTTCGGGCCTAATGGTAAATTTGCGCAATTGGTCCCTTAATTTTAAAAGGGTGCTTAAATCAACCTTTTATTCCTTTTAAATTTAGTCAATCGATTTATTTTTGTTTCAAATCGGTCCCCATTGCTGCGCAGCGTTTTAGGGAGGTGGATTATTTCCATTTAGACCCCCTTATATAATGCGTGCGTTGCAAATTGGTCCCCGTTTTTTAAATTTCATTTTTTTTGGTTATTTTGTTTTTTTTTTGCAATTTGTTTTTTTTGAAATTTTTATTTTTTTAAAAAATTATTACTATATTATTTATTATCATTTATTATTATTTCTATATTTAGACACGTACCTTTTTATATAGTATACGTATACATATTTTTTATATAATATATATATTTAAACTTTATAAATGCATGTATATTTCTCATACGTTTTCTATATACTGTTTTTTAACTTTTACATACTTTATACTTTATAGATATATACATGTATATTTCTTTTATTTTGTAAATATATACAGGTACATGCTTTTATGTTTATTTTATTTTCATGATTTTCAAATACATACATGTAGTTTTATTTGATTTTGATTGATATATTCCATTTCATCTTTTTATATGTATCTTTGTATATGTGTGTTAAATATATGCATACACATATTTGCAAATTTATTTGTATATTGTACTTATATATATATTTGTAAATACTTATTCATATTGGTCTTAAATTAAAGTTTTGTTTCATACTATACATTAACTTTAACATACCTTTCGGGAAATATATTTTGGTTTTGTCAAAGCATTAAAATCATCATATTTTATAAATTTTCAAAATATTTGGCATTCATGATTCTCGAGGAAGATCGTGTCCTAACTTACTGGATTGCGATTATTTTTCGATGAATTTGGAAAGCCAAGTATTCATTTTGCAATAATCACACAAATTTCAAATAAAAGCTTGTTCTCGGGAATCTAAAAGTGTCGGGTCCTAACTTACTGGTCCTGATATTTTGACTTCTCGAAATAAGAATCTTCAAAAGCAAAAGGCAATATTCGGGTATTTTGAAGATTTAAAAATATTGTGCGCTAACTCACTGGGTGTGGTGTTTTATTTCTTTGAAATGAGAATGTTTAATCATTTTAATTCGTTCACGAGTTAAAAGTTTTTCTCTTAGAATCTTTTCAAATTTTCGACACCAAGACATTAAATAATTGATTTGGTACCAATTTTGGGCGTTACGAGGGTGCTAACCCTTCCTCGTGCGTAACTGACTCCTGAACCTGTTTTCTCGAATTTCGTAGACCAAAATTGTTTTTACGGTGAGCCGATCACACCTTAATAAATGATTGGTGGCAACTCCATTTTGTTTTTTTAAAGTCGACAACTAAATTTTTGTTTTAAAAAAAAACGGTTTCGACAGCATCCATATTATCATTTTGTTTCGAGAAATTCTGTCAGTTTATTCGTTCTCAACTTTAAAATTATTTTGTTATATTCATGGAAACCTGCTAAGTTAGAACTGGACTTGAAAGGCTAAGAAGGTTAACTAATTAACTTTTTGATGTTACATTGTAGACATGTATAAACTAATACTGCAAGGGTGATGATGTAGATCCATTTTCAGAGAAAAGAAATGGTCATTTCTATGTGCCGAGAGATGAATGCTTCTCAGAGATAAAGCAGTTAACTTTTTCAGCAAAGACTGTATACTCATTGATGCATTGCTTGATACCAACGGTTCAGAGCACAATTGCCGACCCCAATAAGCCATTTCCACACATTGGGGCAGTCAACTCACTTTTCAGTGACGGAATAAACCTGCCTCCTCTCAAGGAACAAGGCCTTTGGAAGACTGTCCTTCCTAGACTTTTCACGGCTATCACTGAGGGAAGTGAAGAGGTGCTGCGGTTTAAGGCTCCTGATACCATGGCTAGTGAGAACTCTCTCTACTACTCATGTTTATCTTCATAGACCAGTTATATTGATTGCAAAGCTAATATGCTGTTTGTTGTAATTGCAGGGGACAAATTCTTTTGGTTTAGGGATGAGGAGTTTGCTCGCCAAACACTTGCTGGTCTAAATCCGCATAGCATTTGACTAGTTACGGTATGATTGCAAAACATTGTATAGATACGACACTCTTCTGTGATGCATACATACATTGCTCTTTCAACACATCTTCACTTGTTGCAGGAATGGCCATTGAAGAGCAAACTGGATCCTTCAATTTATGGCCTGGCAGAATCTGCAATCTCCGATGAAATGATCAATCAAGAAATCGGAGGTATCATGACGGTGGAACAGGTGCAAGACAAGGCTCATTCACCATTACCATATATCATGAATTAATTCGTGCCTAAAATTTTCGTATCGGTTTCATGCAGGCATTAAGACAAAAAAGGTTGTTTATCCTAGATTACCATCACTTGTATTTACCAGATGTCAAGAAAGTCCGAGAGCTTAATGGCACAACACTGTATGGATCACGAACATTGTTTTTCTTAAACTCTAATGACACGTTGAGGCCATTAGCCATCGAGTTGACTCGGCCACCAATGGATGGAAAGCCACAGTGGAAGCAAGTGTATGTACCATCTTGGGATTCCACGGCCTGTTGGCTCTGGCGGTTTGCGAAAACACATGTCCTTGCACATGATGCAGGCTATCATCAACTTGTTAGTCATTGGTAGGTATATTTCTTTCCTTTGAATGGGATATCTTTATCTACTCACAGAATTGCAAGTCTTTTGATATCTATATGCAGGTTAAGGACTCATTATGTTACCGAGCCTTATATTATCGGAACCAATAGGCAACTCAGCGTAATGCACCCAATATACAGGCTGTTACATCCTCACTTCCGATACACAATGGAGATCAATGCACTAGCTCGAGAATCACTGATCAATGCTGATGGGATCATTGAGAACTCATTCTCGCCCGGTAAGTACTCGTTGGAGCTTTGTGCTGTTGCCTATGACTTGGAGTGGCGATTTGATCATCAAGCTCTACCGGCAGATCTAATTATCAGGTAATCAATTGCAAATTCAGGTGCCTAACAATATTTTCTCAAATGTTTATTTATCTCATCATAATCGTTTCGTTGATGGTAGAGGGATGGCTGAGGAAGATCCAAATGCTCCTTATGGGCTAAGACTAACCATCAACGACTACCCTTTCGCCAATGATGGTCTACTTATATGGGATGCCCTCAAGCAATGGGTTTCTGCTTATGTCACCCATTATTATCCAAATTCAAGTGTTGTGGAGTCGGATAAAGAGCTTCAAGAATGGTGGGAAGAAATTCGTACAGTGGGTCATGGTGACAAAAAGAATGAACCATGGTGGCTTACTCTTCGAACCCAACAAGACCTTATTGATATTATCACAACTATAATCTGGGTAGCATCGGGGCACCACGCAGCAGTGAATTTTGGGCAATATGCATATGCAGGCTACTTCCCTAACAAACCTACCATTGCTAGAACCAAAATGCCGAGCGAGGACCCTTCAGACCAAGAATGGAAGTTATTTGTGAAAAAATCCTGAAGCTTAACTCCTTCAATGCTTCCCTTCTCAAATGCAAGCTACTAAAGTGATGGCGGTTTTGGATGTGTTATCGCATCATTCACCAGACGAGGAGTACATAGGAGAGGAAATGGAACCATCATGGGGTGAAGATCCAGTTATAAAGGCAGCATTTGAAAAACTTAATGGGAGATTGAAGGAGATTGAAGGGATTATTGATGAAAGAAATACAAACAGCAATCTGAAGAACAGAAATGGTGCTGGGATTATGCCCTATGAGCTTTTGAAGCCATATTTTGGGCCTGGTGTTACAGGGAAAGCAGTTCCCTAGAGTATATCAATATGAAATGTGGTACTTTTATTAGGAGAGAATAAGACTGTAGATAATATGTTTTTTTCGTAACTGCACAGTAACCCTTCAAAATCTTTCTTTTTGGATTATAGAAGGCGTTGTCTAGTATTTCAACTTAAATCATTTATCATTGTTGGTTCACACTTCAAAATCTTTAATAACTTGGACGAGCATTCAGATTTCTGCTTTCCAACATATGTTTTTTTTTTTGTAATTTGAAGCAAATCTGTTTACTTGAATTTGTTTAAGGCAAATAAAATAACCAGGCAAAATTTGTCCAACCTCATAATTCACTATCAAACAACTTCAAACAAGGAAATCTCAAGTTTAGATATTGCACTTAGGAGCATCATCATATTCTACCTTCAAGTCAATCTTCGACCAAATTTTATTGCTGCTAAATTATATCATTGAATATTAAATTATGGGTAAATTTTTATTTTAGTCAATTAATTCGAACCGATTTTTTTGTTTAAAAAGTAGATGCTAGGCAAGGTGGGGTGGGGTGGACTTTTTTCTTTTGGATAGTATATTTGGAGTAATTAAGGTAATTCATTATACCGCTCTGATCTATTCCACTATATACACTTACCATTTTATCTTTGTTTATATAGGCTATTAAAAGGGTACAAATATAATAATGTAATATAGAAAAAATCACATATTTTATGTTTAAATATTTTTTTGAAGAATTATGTTTAAATATTTATTTGACTTTAAAAATATTAAAAACATTAAAGATAAGTAGCAACAATTAAATTGAAGCGGAGCTGGATGATTGGAGATGGATGCATCCAATATCCATGGAGGTGGTAGTGGATTTCAAGATTATACATCCATAGTGAAGTGAAGCGGGTGGTGGAGTAAAATGTGCCAATTGTGGAGTGGTAGTGGATTTAGCAAATTCGTCCCCACCAATCGAAAGCTCTCTTTCCTCTTCTCTTCTATAGTTCGGTTTTTATTTTGTGAAACATCTTTAGTTATCATGAATCTGCAAACAATAATTCAAACAACTTTTTCTTTGATCTCTGACATTGACGTCAGATTGACTTGGATCTAAGGTATGTTCTTTTACTTGTCGATGGTACTATTCTACCGTACTAATTGTTGAATCGTTGCTTAGAGCGCGATGGCAGAACTTAAAAAAAAAAACTTAACATTATAGTGATTTGAATAAAAACTTTTGAATACTACAGTGACTTAAATGAAAACTTTCAAACAGTTCAGTGGCCAAATTGTAACTCTTTTTACTTAAGTGACCAAACAAAAACTTAGCCATAATTTAGTGATTAATAGTGTAATTTAACATTTTTATATTAATATTTTGCTCCTACAATATTTGTTTTGAAAAGTGCTGCTATAATATTATTGATAAAACAATAGTTTTGAGATTATATGAAAGTATAACAGAGGTCGCAAGATGGGTGGGGGAGGATATTTTAGGATAGTTCATAACCTAACTAATATTATATATAGAGGGATCTTGAGACAGGTAGATTTAAGTTAAACTCAAATTTATTTTGACTATTAAAAAAAATCTAATCTTACTCGCTAATTTTGAGTTATTTTCCATCCTTACCCGAGTTCATCTTTTAATTATTAGAATATGCCTTGATTGCATTTTTGAAAATTAAAATAACAATTTTGAACATAATATTTGTAGGGTTAGTAATATTTGGTACACTGACAGCATATTTACTTTTATTTCACTAGAAGACTTAAAAAATTGTTGTCTTTTTAAAAAATATAAATTTATTTTTCAATATTTTACTATACTTGTCAACCTTTTAACCTAGTTGTGGAGTATAAAAATTTCACTAGCAATGTACCAAATATTATTCTATATTTATATGACAAGTGTTATACATAATTTGTATAATAAATAAATTAACATAAACAACAAAATGAAAAAAAAAACTTGTGAAACACTAACAAAACCACAATACAAATGCATAAACTTGTTAAAATTTACATAAAAATAAAGTAAAATAAATAAAATTTTCTATTATTTATAATACTTTCAACATAGGCACTACACCAGAACAGGTTTTTAGCGGCGTTTTTTAGGCATTTGGCGGCGTTTTTTTAGGCCTTTAGCGGTGCTTTTTAGCGCCGCTAAGCGCCGTAAAAAATGCCGCTAACGACAATGTCGCTAATGTTTTGCAGCGTTTACAGAAAAAAACGCCGCTAAAGGTCATATTTTTTAGCGGCGCTTCGAAAAAAATGCCTCTAAAGGTCATGTTCTTTAGCGGCGCTTAAAAAAATGCGCCGCTAAAGATCATGTTCTTCAGCGGCGCTTAGAAAAATGCGCCGCTAAAGATCATGTTCTTTAGCGGCGCTTTAAAAAAGTCACCGCTAAAGATCATGTTCTTTAGCGGCGCTTAAAGAAAAACGCCGTTAAAGATCTTGTTCTTTAGTGGCGCATGGAGAAAAACGCCGCTAAAGATCATGTTCTTTAGCGGCGCTTTCTTCACAAACGCCGCTATAGAACATGACTTTTAGCGGTGCTTTTATAAAAAAAAGCCACTAATTTAGGGATTTTTGTAAAATAAAATTTTGTATTTTTTCAGCCCTCTTGTAACAACAAATCAAAAACAACCAGATCTAAACTACCCAAAAGCAATAAATTTATATAATATTTCAAATTAAACGAATAAAATAATATTAATATCAATAAATAAAAGTGAATTCATACTTTACTTTACAAAAATGTTAAAATTTAAAATGATAAAAATATTTATGCAATACACTATGACGGCGGAAGTTGCGACTGCTGAAACATCTTCATCATAATCTGAAGCTGCTGTTGAAGTTCGTCATACTTTTTGCTCTGCTCTGCTTCTCTTGATGCCGCATTTGCTTTAAGTTGTAGCTGGAGTTCTTTATATTTCTTTTGAACCTTTGCTTCTCTCGCTACAACCTCTGCTTCTCTCGCTGCAGTCTCTGCTTCCCTCGCTGCCGCCTCTGCTTTAAGTTGTAGCTGGAGTTCTTCATATTTCCTTTGAACCTCAACTATGGTCACTTGCATCTGAGCCATCTGGTCTTTTAACCTCTGAACTTCAGCTTGAGCCTGACTCCCCGAAGCCATGTATTGCTGCGAGCTGGATCCAAAATATTGGGTTGGGCTAACAAAAGATCCTTGAAATCGAACCCGACCATACCTTTTAGGACCTAAAACTTCAGTAATAATCTAGTTATCAATGTCTTCAGGATGAACAGAACTATCAGTAGAAGCAATCACTTCGTACTCTGCCTTTTTATCCTTTAGTTTTTCCTAATAAATAAATCACAAATGCAACATAACAATAGTCGCATTAGAAGCAATGAATTAAACCATTAGAAAATAAACACTATAAATAACTAAAACAAGTCAAATCGTATTAAGTAAACGTACCATAATTTCACCAGCTTCAGGAGTCATAGCAGATCCATCTTTCTTCCTATGTGTAATTTCAAAAAGTTGAAGGCGTCCAAATTTTTGACTGGACGACCGTTCCTACAATATAGTAGTAAAAATATTATTTAATAGAAAGTTATACATATTTGACAATATTAAAAAATTAAAAATACCTCCGCCTCAGCTACACATGCAAAACTTCTCGACCCAGTTGTGTGAGTGAATTTTTGTTTCTGCCTGCTGCTTTTTCCAACTGTTCACGATCCTACGTTATGAAATTTTTAGTACGTAAATAGTAAATACTATAAACCAAAATAATTACAATAGTTTGGAAGTACGTCATACCTCGCCTTTCTTCGAATGCCAAAATCTAACCGCATCTTCCCATTGGTACCTCAGCATACTCGGCGAGACATTTTGCAATTTCTCATCGAGGGTTGTTTTTGTCTTATAATAATTTTTCTTCAAAGTACTTTTATGGTCTCTCCATCTTTTTCCCAATGCCTTCTTTACATAAGCATCCGAGACCTCTAAAGCAAACCTCGCCTACAAAAAACACAAGTTAATAAAGTAAATATAAATGAAACTATTTCTGAAGCATTACAGATGACATTAACATTTTGTTACCTTAATATTATCGAGGGCTTGATTTTTGTTGCTATCAGGCATTTGATGCCATGACTCGTAGTTGATAGGCAACATATTCGCATTTCGTGCTAAAATGTCAATTTATCCTGCTAAAAGTCGAGCTTCAGATCCAACAGGCTGACCAAAACTATTTCTGCATACCTTGACACGCTCGACTGGATCTAACTCGTATAAATCTCTAAGTAGCGTATGTCCTCGACCTCTGCGCGTCCCACCATTTTCAACTGCAAATGGTATATTATAATATAAGAATTTGAAAAATAAATCAATTATAAGTCAGCACGCATGTAAATTAAATGTAAAATTACTTTGAACTTCTGTAGGATCCTCAGGTGTAATCGGAACATTCGAAGATCCAATTACTGTCTGTTGTTCAGTACTATTTGTTTCTGTCGAGTTTGTATCATTTTGAACAATGCTTCCCCTTAGAATTTTTCTTCTAGGCATTTATCTGCAATACACATAAAATAGTTGAAAACTTAATAACTAATTACAACAATAACAACACATATAAAATAGTTGAAATATATAATAAGACCAAGATTTAAATTATGATATTACATATAATTAAACAATCGTAAAATCTTACTACATCATTATTCATAAATATCTTCATCCATATCCTGACGAACCCATTGAAATTGTGTACTAGTACTAGGGATATTATCGTTTAAGTTTTGTTCTGGAAAAGGCAAAGTTTTTGATCTGTCGTCGATGTTATCTCTACTTCCACTGCCCATGTCAAACAAGTCTCTAGGGATGTTACGGAGTACAACATACCAACCCTCATCAGTTGGATCTTTTGAGTAAAAACTTGTTTGACTTGAGATGAGAATACATACGGCTTATCTATCAGTTGTTGTCCTGTGTGAATCAATCGAGCGAAGTTCACCATTGTAAAACCAAATTAATCTTGCTTAATTCCACGAGCAGTATTAACATCGGCCCAATCACCTCGAAATAATACAACTTTCCATTTGCCATAGTAATCCAACTCAATTATGTCAGTAAGAAGTCCGAAATATTCCACATTTCCCTTGACAGGATTATTGTCCCTAGCACTAGCATAACTTGTAATTGAGGAATTAACAACTATTCCACAATTTTGCGTTCTCATCAACCTCTCGCGATATTTTGTATGAAATCTGAATCCGTTGATGAGAAACGCACTATATCTTTTAACCACTCGATTTGGACCTTGGGAGAGCCATTTAACTTCGTCGTTTACGTTCTTCCCACTCCAAACCTATTGAATGGAAAGTAAACTGAATAATTAAAAATGTTATGAGAAAACATTATTATTTGTAAGCGAAAGCTCCAGCTACATACCGTTTGGCTTAACCATTCATGAAAATATTCTGTAAACAACTTATTGATATCTTGATGTTGTGTTCTTCGGGAGCACGAACTAGATCTCAATATTTGTTTGTGCTCACTATGTTAAAAAAATGTTCACTTTGTTAGAAGATAAACAATTTTTAATTTGATAAATATTTATCAAATTTGTAGAACTTACTTCCGTAAAGGTTCCATTGATTCGTGGTGAAACAGAACATATCGATGTGCTTGTATCCACGATAAATGATCTAATTCTGTAATTTCAACTTTGCCGATTGGTTCTCCAAAACTTTGGAACAAATAAGTATTGGCGAAGTTATGGTCTGTGAGTCCAGCATCCTATTTGGTCTGTTCAACCTTGTTTCAACATCTTTCAAATATCTTGAGCAGAAGATCATACATTCCTCTGCCAAGTAGCCTTCAGCAATCGATCCTTTTAGATATCACTTGTTGCGGCAGTAAGACTTTAATTTGGATAGGAACCTAAACACGATATACAACACTATCAAAAGTTGTAACTAAAGGCATAGAGGTGAATGAAGGAAAATTTTAAAAATTTTAAATAACACCTTTCTATGGGATACATCCATCGATAGAAAACGGGTCCGCCAAGAATTGCTTCATGCGGGAGATGGATTATCAAGTGAACCATAATTGTGAGGAAGGAAGGTGGAAAGATTTTCTCCATGTTGCATAAAGTCAAAGCGGCTCGATCCTGTACCTTCTGAAGTTCTTGAACATCCAAACCTTTACCACAAATGGCTTTCATTATATTGGATAGTTCAATTATACAATACGTCACCTTCTTGGACATACAACATCGTAGAGCAATTGGCAGTAATTCTTGCATCAAGATGTGATAGTCATGTGATTTTAGCGAATATAATCTTCGATCTTTAACACTAACACATCGAGATATATTTGATGCATACGCATCTGGAACCTTTATATCCTTCAACACCGTGCAGAACACTTATTTTTCCGTCTTCGACATTGAAAAATAGAAGGTGACAACCGATATTTCCCATTTGGAAGTGGATTGAGATGAAGATTAAGCTGAATTCCTATTTGGACTAAATCAAGTCGACTCTAAAGATTGTCTTTTGATTTTCCGTCAACATTCAAAATTGTACCCACAATGTTCTCGCAAACATTTTTCTCAATGTGCATAACACCAAGATTGTGTCGTAAAAGGTGATGCTCCTAATAAGGCAACTAAAAAATACTTCTTTTTTTCCACAAGTCCGCCTCATTAGGATCGTCCTCTTCATCAGAGTCATCAGCAACTTCATCATTTGATCTTCTATTTCTTTGCGTGTTTGGCAGTTGATTCATCTTACCATAAATGAAATTCATATCTTCCAACATGAATAAGATTTCAGAGCCACTGGTCTGCGAAGGAGCTTCTCTGAACTCTTCAGTACCGTCAAATACAGAACTCTGAAATCTAAATCTATGATTTTTCGGTAACCAACAACAATGCCCCATGTAAGAGAACTTCTTCCCATTGTACAACCATTGCGAACATGTTTGTGCAGCACAACAAGGACACGCATAACGACCCTTGGTACTCCAACCGAATAAATTGGCATAAGTGGGGAAGTTATTAATGGTCCACATCAAAGTTGTATGTAAATTAAAGTTCTCCTTTCTCAGCACATCGTATGTCTCAACACCAACCCATAATTGTTTTAACTCTTCAATAAGTGGATGTAAATAAATGCCGATATCATTCTCGGACCCTTTCTCTCTAGGGATAATCATAGATAAGATAAGGGAAGATTGCTTCATGCAAATCCACAGAGGCAGATTGTAAAGAACAAGCACTACTGGCCAAGTACTGTACGCAGTGCTCATGATCTTGAAAGGATTAAATCCATCAGATGCTAGCCCAAGCCTCACACTCCTTGGATCACTTGCAAAGCTTGGAAATTTATTGTCAAATGATTTCCAAGCTAAAGAATCTGTCGGATGCCTTAATAATCCATCATCGGTTCGTCCATCATGGTGCCACGCCATAGACTCCGCTGTCTTCGACGACATGAAAAGCCTTTGAAGCCTTGGTATCAGGGGAAAATACCACAAAATCTTGACTGGCTTCTTCCTCAACTGTGCATCATTTTCATCGTCGTTCCCATCTTCTGTGTTTCTATTTATCCAACGGGATTGGCTGCATACATGACAGTACTGTTGATTTTTCCAATTGCCCCAATACAACATGCAGTCATTGGGAAACTATGGATTTTGTTGTACCCAAGGCCTAAATCTTTTATCATTTTCTTCATATCTTTGCATGACTGAGGGATTTTTGCAAACAGAAACATTTCTCTCAAAAACTCTAACAGCATTGTCAACGAGTTTCCGGTTCACCCTCCCAAACATTTTAACTGAAAAAGACGAACACAGAAGGAAATTTTTGAAAATTTTGATCCCTCATACAATTCTTCGTTCATGTCATTAAGTAGCGCGTAGAACTTCGCCGCTTCTCCATTTGGCTCTTCATGAGGTATACTACTTCCCGGTTAGGTAAAAGCAGTTCCACCAATGTTACAATCATCAGATGCCACAAAATTCGCTGGGAACGATTGCACACCATGATTGTGCATATTAAATGCATCCCGCAACATACCTTCCATGTCATCCCCTCTATCATACTGATGGTAAGCAGTACCAGGATAAGATACATCCACCATTGAAGAGGAAGTACTAGGCGGGCATTCTCCATGAAATAACCATTGTTTATAATCCCGAACAAACCCATCAACAATTAGATGCTCGTATACAACCTCACGATAATGCCAATTTATGTTGACACACTTCTTACACGAGCAAAGAATCATGTTCTCTTGGCTTGCATATTGAAATGAAAAATTTAGAAAATTCTGTACTCCATTTCGATAACCGTTGCTAACCCTTGACAAATTCATCCAAGACCGGTCCATTTCTTAATTCTTGAAGTCTGACGTTGACAATAATTTGAACGGGTAAGTTAAAACGCCAGTTATAACTATAAATGAGTTATGTAAGTTATGATATGATATATTTTTATGTATTATGTAAGTTATGTACTAAGTTATGTATTATGTAAGTTATTTAAGTTATGTAAGTTATGATATTATATATTTTTATGTATTATGTAAGTTATGTAAGTTGTGTATTATGTGAGTTATGTAGGTTGTGTATTATGTAAGTTAGGAAGGTTATGTATTATGTAAGTTATTTAAGTTATGTAAGTTATTTAAGTTATTTAATTTGTGTAAGTTATGTAAGTTATGTAAGTTATGTAATTTGTGTAATTATTTAATTTATGTAAGTTATTTAATTTATGTAAGTTATGTAAGTTGTGTATTATGTGAGTTATGTAGGTTGTGTTTTATGTAAGTTAGGAAGGTTATGTATTATGTAAGTTATTTAAGTTATGTAAGTTATGTAAGTTATGTAATTTGTGTAAGTTATTTAATTTATGTAAGTTATTTAATTTATGTAAGTTATGTAAGTTATTTAATTTATTTTATGTAAGTTATGTAAGTTATTTAATTTATGTAAGTTATGTAAGTTATTTAATTTATGTAAGTTATTTAGACTTTAATTATGTAAGTTATGTACTAAGTTATGTATTATGTAAATAATGTAAGTTAGGAAGGTTATGTATTATGTAAGTTATTTAAGTTATGTAAGTTATGTAAGTTATTTAATTTATGTAAGTTATGTAAGTTATGTAAGTTATGTAATTTGTGTAAGTTATTTAATTTATGTAAGTTTTTTAATTTATGTAAGTTATTTAAGTTATGTAAGTTATGTAAGTTATTTAATTTATTTAAGTTATGTAAGTTATGTAAGTTATTTAAGTTATGTAAGTTATGTAAGTTATTTAAGTTATGTAAGTTATGTAAGTTATTTAATTTATTTAAGTTATGTAAGTTATGTAAGTTATTTAATTTATGTAAGTTATTTAGGAAAAATTATATAAGTTACGTACTAAGTTATGTATTATGTAAATAATGTAAGTTAGGAAGGTTATGTATTATGTAAGTTATTTAAGTTATGTAAGTTATTTAATTTATGTAAGTTATGTAAGTTATGCAAGTTTCTATATATGTAAGTTATATATTGTATGTTATTTAAGTTATGTATTATGTAAGTTTATATATAAGTTATGATATATATTATTGATAAATTTGAGTTATGTAAGTTATGATATGATTGATAAATTTTGAAAAAAATATAGATTTTAAAAGTATATATTAAAAATGTATATAAATATTTATAAGTTATGTAAGTCATATATTAAAAAATTGGGTTATGCGATTTATGTATTATGTAAGTATATCACTTTTTTACTTCTTATTTATAATTATTTTTAAAATTTAAAAATTGTTTACTAATAAATTTGAAATATAGGTTATATATCGAATTTACATTTATTCGATAAATTATAAGATTTATTATTAAAAAAATTGGAATATAGGTTATATGTCCATATTAATATATGTTATATATTAAAAATATTTTGTCTTATAATATATGAGTAATATTTGTGTCCCAAATTGATTGCATTATTTGCACGAAAGGTTGCGTACATGGTTCAAATTCAAGTAAAGGAAAATATTTTCAACAAAGAAAACCGAACACATGAAGTACAATTTGAGATTTAAGCAAAACCATAATTCGGTATCCGTACATGGTTGATTTAGCAGCAGAAAATAATAAAATGTACCATATTAGCACCAAAAACCGATAGAAGGTACAATCTAATTAGCTGCAAAAACCAACTAAAATCCTTTATATCCTAAATCCAAAACCAATTAAATTACAAAACCTAAATTATGTTTTGTAAACTTATGCATTATTTAATCATTTGAAATATATAATTACAACGAACCCAAATCAAATCTGAACCTGAAACAAATTTACATGAACTAAAAACTTTAAATCAATTCAGTTCACAATTGCAATTATATTTTATTTCAATTTGGATCTTTACAAACCAAAAATACTGTATACTATTTGCAATTATATTCCATAACCGAAATGAATTCAAACACTTAGTAGAAAGATGGAGCAAAAAACATCTTGAAGATCAGAACAATAACCAGAAATAAATACAATAAGCAGCAACATTAACCACAACGTGCAGTAAAAAAAGAACTTGCAACAACATTAACCCCTAACATTAACCAGCAACATTAAGCAGAACTTCCAGCAAAAAAGAACTTGCAACAGCATTAACCAAATACCAAATTAAAACAGTCCCAACTAGAAATATACCAAATATAAAAACAGTCCAAAATCACATGTAAATTTATAAAACGAAAAAACAAATAAAATAAAGGATAAAGTAACCTTCTGGTTATCTACCCTTTCTATGTATTGCTTCAAACCAGTGAGAGGTACCAAATTTGCAGACTAGATTGCTAAAACTAAATTGCTGCAACCAAAGGAAAGAAAAAATTAACTAAGAAAAAACTAAACTTGTTCAACTTGATCACTAAAACAAATTTACATGAACTTAAGTGAATAATCAACTGTCAAAATATCTAAATCAAAATATTATAATAGCGTATTTTATATATATAATTTTCTTAAATTTTATACTGATTAAACCCTAAATAGAAAGACAAAACAAACGTCCAGACTCCTTTAAACAAAAACAATTAGAAATACAAAACAAGGTTTAGAATATGCTGCAAAATCATTTTTAATTTTGAAATTAACTTTAACCACAAACAAATTAAAAAAATATATCAATACAAAAATTATTTAGGCATTCGAAAGCATACAATATATTGTCAAAATGTAAGACAGTTACTGCTTATAACCCTAAACAAAATAAATTGGTAAAGCTAGAATTAAGAGAAAAGAATTTCATACCTTTACGAAGACGGAGAGAAAGTAAATAGGACCGAATCAGATTCCACGATACTCAAAAATGAGATTGTTTTATGTGTTCAGAAACCCTAAAACCATGGACGAACATCAATGTTAATGATATTGAATCCTAAACACGAAAAAAAAGGGGGAAATGAAACCGGTTCATGCTTACCCAAAAAACATAATCCCCACTCTTCGTCTTCCTCTAAATGCTATGAAGAATTGAATAACTAAACCAACGAAATGAAGAATCGAATAAACTGAAAGACTTAGTGAATGTCTGGAATTAGGACGTGGAGGAGATTTCGAAAGGGAATTAAGGATTTGGAAGGGGAAGGAAGCTGAGTTTAGAGGCTGGGTGCGGGAAAGGGGAAAAATATGTGACGCCAAGCAGAACGATGACGTTCTGAATAAGTGAATTGTTCCTCACACGAAACGGTGACGTTCTGAACATTTTGTAATACACATTTGCGGCGTTTTTAGACAAAACGCCACTAAAGCTTACACTTTGCGGAGTTTTAAATAAAAACGCCACTAAAGAGTTAAAATCATTTAAGAAAACGATGCCGTTTTTGTACACACAATAATTTATGAATTTGCGGCATTTCCATAAAAAACGCCACTATTGCATACCTTTTGTGGCGTTTTTATGTAAAAATCAAATTTTTGTAGCCAAACGGCGCCATTTTACATAATTTTAAACATATTTTTGTGGCGTTTTTGGCCCAAATGCCACTAGTATAAACTTTTCCAAATATTTAATAATTTTAAAAAATTAAAATATCATACAACAATATGAAAATATTATTTTTAATTCTATTAAATGGGAAATTTCATTTTTAGTGATTGTATTTTTCTTAAAATTTAAGGTAGGAACTTAATTCGTATATAGTGTTTGTATTTTTCTAAAACTTCAATTTAAAAATTTAATTCGGTGAAGTCGGGTTGTATTTTTCAAAAATACTAAATAACCTAAACCCTAAACCATAACCCCTACCCTAAAAACCATCAACCGTAAACTCTATTCCTTAGACCTTAACCCTAAACCCTTAACCCTTAACCCTTAAACCTTAAACTCACAAACCCCAAACAATAACATATAAACCCTAAATTGACCTAGACCATCTTAAACCTTCAACCCTAAATCTTAAACCTTTAAATCATAAATCATGACCCTTAACCCCTAACACCTACACCCTAAGCCCCAACCTCAAATGATAAACCACAAACCATAATACATTAATCCTTAACCATATCCCCTAAACCTTTAATCATAAAACATTAACTATAAACCCCTAAACCCCTAACCCTTAACCCTAAACACTTAAACCTTAAACCCCAACTATTGCACCATAATCCCTAAACCCCTAACTCGGTCATATTCTTTAAACCCTGAATCATAGAACATATATAAACCCTAAATCCTAAACCCTAAATCATAAAACATATATAAACTATAAACCTTAAACCTTAAACAATAAACAATAAACCGTAAGGCCTAAATCCATAATCCCTAAACCGCCAATGCGTTTAAAGCTCAACCAAAAAAAATTGTTTTGCTTAACAATTTGCGGCGATTTTAAAAAAGCACCACTAATGTCTCTAAACCTCTAAAAATAAACAACGCCGTTTGCTTAAATCCGTTACGGCGCTTAACAGGAAGCGCCACTAATGCTTGAATTATGCGGCGTTTTTAAAGTTGCGCCTCTAATGTACCTAAACCTTAACAACAAAACATTGCTGTTTGCTTAAAAATTTTGGCAGCGATACCGTAGAAGCGCCGTTAATTATTGAATTTTGTGGCGTTTTTAACAAAGCGCCACTAATATCTCTAAATCTGAAAAAGAAAACGTTGTCATTTGCAAAAAAAACTATTACCGCTAATGGTTGACATTTGCGGCGTTTTTAGAACTACGCCACTAATGTCCCTAAGCACAACAGAAAACGTCGGCGTATGCTTAAAAATTTTTACGGTGCTTCTCCTGATGCGCCGCTAGTGATTGACTTCAGCTGTGATTTAGTAAAAGTGCCACTATTGTGTCTAAAACTCAACAAGAAAACGACGCCGTCCGGTAAAATATTTTGTGGCGCTTCAGAAAAGCGCTGCTAATATTGTCCCTCAGACGGCGTATGCTTAAAACATTTTCCAGCGCTTTCTCTAAAGCTCCACTATTGTGTCTAAAACTCAACAAGAAAACGACGTCGTTCGGTAAAACTGTTATGGCGCTTTCTCTAAACGCCACTAATGTCATCAAACCTAAATCAAAACGGCGTCGTCTGTTAATCAGTTTTGCGGCGCTTCTGTACATGCGCCGCTACTGCTTCACTTTTGCGGCGTTTTGTTCAAAGCGCCACTAATGTCTTTGAAGCTGACCGAGAAAACGGTACCGTTTACCTAACTCTTTTGCGGCACTTTTTGAAAATCACCGCTATTGCTTATAATTTCCAGAATTTTTTAACACTCGCCGCTATTGCTCGATTTGTTGCGGCGTTTTGTTTTAAAATGCCGCTATAGACGCCTCTAAAAGCCTCTTTTGGTGTAGTGAGGGAAAGTTGATACTAACATATATAAATTTTAAAAAATTATGTAAAATATAAGATAAATTAAAATAGAATACGATACAAACACAAATAATTTTTATGATAAATTATATAAAATATTTATAACACAAAAAATAATATAAATACAAAAGCACTCACAAATATATAGAAATTTATTGTAAAACAAATTGAAAATGACTTAGTTTGCCTTTGTTATAACATTATTGTTGAATAAATTGTTATGTTGCAAGATAAACAAGAAAAGGAGAGCCAAATGCTAAGTTTGTTAACACAGTTTGGATTCAATAATCCTACCATTATGAATCTTAGGTCAAAAAATAGATTTACTCAATAATTTAGTAAGATACAACAATTAATTTAAACTCAATCCACCTTCACACAAACAGATGATTATGGTTTCAAAATTATCCCCAATTATTAGATTCACTCTCTCAAACTCTATATCTTACGGACCAAATAACTTCTTAAAAAAAAACAAAATAGAGAATAATAAGGTACCAAACAAAACTATCCCAAATCACACAATGTGAGTTTCAACAGCCCATAAATAAGCTCCAAAATAATTCATCTCAATTCAAAAATAGGATAGACAAGCTTTTTAAAATTCAAATGAGGTCAATTAAAATATCTTCAAATATTATTCATTCAATTTGGAAATACTTCGACCATTGAATAAGCTTCACACCCTTTAAGATACTAAAATAGAGTCTAAACAAAATTGAACTCTTCCATTCTCTTTAAAATTACCGCAAATGGGTAAAGCTTAAACCTCCTTATATCTATTTCCCTTTGTACATAAAGTTTTGTTGCCTAATTAAAACCTTAATTAAATATATTAATCATATATAAGTAAAAATTACCAACACATGAAAACCACTTTGACTATTATAGAAATATTGTTGTGTTGGATGTTATAACGGTTAAAGTTTCCAACTATCTCTCTTTTGACATTTTCACAAAATCTATAATAACTGATAACTCACAAATTCATACAAAGTTATAAATAAAGAGAACTAGATTATTATTGTTGGAAAACCCGATTTAAAAAATAGTATTTTTGGATATAACGAAAGTTTAAAATTTTCTTTTGAAACTGAGTCGTTGTGTTATTTATAAAAATAAATTTAGTAAAATTATACATGTGCTTTGTATGAGGCAGTCTAAATTCGATCTCGACTTTTTCTCGAACGACCTTCTCTACTATTCTCGAATCATGAATTACCTTGAGTATGGACTCGAGTAACACAAACCAAATCACAGGATGAAAACTTATATTTAACGTTTAGTAGGAACGTTAATTCTCTTTATAACAAAAAACTATGCACTTTTTTCTAGAAAATATAATTTATTCTGTAAAATAAGTTTTCACTATTTTTTATCAGAATAACAACGCATGTGAAGTGTGTAAATTGTTCAACACATAGTTCCTATTTATAGAGAATCAATACAAGAGTTCTGTTAGAAAAAACCCTATTTAAATAATAATATTTTAATACAAAATACAACTTCTACTCTAAGTAGAAGATTAAGGGGCATTGGCACACCCTAATGGCATAGCCTTTATCATGTATTATGACCCTTTTGGGTCTTTCATGTATTGACTCCAACTATATGTGTTATTTGGATTTTTATCCAACACTTATAATTTATCGAAACCCAATATTTACTTTTTATTTCCAAAATATTATTTATTTAATCAGTTAATTAAATTAATTAAATTAACTAAATTAATTTCTCAATTAAATTATTTTCTTAAACTAATTCTAATTCCATTATAGTCATAATAATTTTATCGTAATAGAATATGTGAAGAAATTATATTTAATTGTCTTATTCAACAAATCCATAATGACTTAATTAATTTAATTCTCGCTTTGAACTTCAATTATTTAATTATAATTTAATTAAATAATAATTGGAAGAACTTAAATTAATTTCTAGGTTGTCTTTTGTACGTAGTGATAAAACACATCCATTATAGATAGTGATACATGTGACTATTTCTTACTTCATTGTTTTCATTCATTTCATATTTGTTAGTTCTACATGCAATTTATTTCTGGTTATCTCAAGCTAGTGGGGGGATCAATTGGACATATATAATTAGAGCTCAAAAATTTGTAATTAAGTTTCGGTTTTTCACCTATTAATTACAACATTATTTAGTCATGAGGTCATTCTACTAAAGTATTATAGCCGAGCTCGCTCTTATTATATACAATTACGAAAGCTATTGAATAAGTACACGTCCAATGACCTTATCATAAACGTGTTACCCTCATAGGATATCATTGATCTCTTTAGGATAAATCTGTTCTCCTAATATGATCTTATTTTACCTCATGGTAACTATTATAGCTTCTTTCATAAAAAGTCAATTATTATCATATAGTCATTAAATCATTTATCACAAAGACAAAGTACCCATAACCATGTTTACATTTTATCTATCATGTAATGCTGATTAGAGGATATCATTTACCCTTTATTGGGCTATGAATTTCACTATTAAAGAATGATGTTGTATACTGCAGAACTTGTATACACAACTTACCAACTTTCTGTTCCTTATATATTTGAACTCAGAAACTTTCATTTAGATCAAAGTATACGAGTCACACATACACAGTCCATCCTCCACTCACGAATAAGGTATGCCACTCTATAAATGTCACAAAAGAATAAATCCGTAAATAGATATAGGATCTTTCTAATTAGGTCCTATCCGATGCAATGTTAGTCCAGTCAATCACATCCATATCTCTATCTTCTCATAGTCACTCGCTCCAATACCAAAGACAAGATATCTTCCTAATTGAAGTTGATAGACGACATATTAGTCTTTAAATCGATTTTTTCAATTTCAATTGATTCTTACTGATTATATGCTCTCGGTGTCTGAAAATCGCTCTAATTCACACTCTTCAAGTCTCTCACTCGACCACTTTTCAATGGGAGTTGTCATAATTCTCCCACACTTCCATTCACAGTCTCATGGTTGAGTGAACGTCCACAGGTCCAGGCGGAATCATTGTTATTGACATTTTCCAGTAAAGCTATTACTTCTTGTGTGGTTTCCATCTAAATGCTTCCCCTAGAGATGATATCAAACTACTTTATGATGTTATTACCCAATCCAACATAGAAGTATTGAAACTGGACTGCACTCTCAACACAATTTCCAATCAAGCTTCACAATATTCTCTTGAACCTCTCCCAACCTTGACTAAGCGTCTTCATGCTTCGTTGTTTAAATTCGAATAGCCTCTCATAAGCAATGAGCACAATAGTCATTGTAATATTCCACTTCAAAAATAGTTGAAAAAATTCTTCCCAAGAAGTGATGGTGTCCGAAGATAATATATCCTACCATTCATTCGCTTTTCCTTTAAGAGCAAACAAAATCATCAATAATCATATTGCATATGTGCTCGAATTTACAAAAAAAACCTATTGGATCTTCATGTATTGTGTCACACCTTGGTTTGGCGAACTAGATTGGTTTCGGAGATTACGCTGAAGAAAATCGCCTAAGTTACGAGACTTAGACTGGATAAGGTGAGTAACTTCGTGGCAGAGTTCTTCGTAGAACTTCACCAACACTACAAAATTCCACTTTGTGGGGTGACGAGTTCTAGTTGTGGCAATAACCTTATTAGGCAGACTTTCTCGCTAATAAGATCTGTAATAGGCTAATTTTAGCCTAGGCCCAAAACCAAAATAAACACAAGAAATAAACAAATACAAATCAACCCAAATAACTAAAACCCAAAACCAATAAATAACCCAAACCCAGTATGGCCCAAAACAAAAAATTTCAGAAACAAAAAACCCTAACAGCCTAGACCTCCAGTCGCTGCAACAGTAGCCAAACAATGCACTGCCCTTCGCGCCGCCTCCGCCACACACAGCGCCACGTCTGTACCTGTAAAACGAATTAGAAGAGTCCAAAAGTAAAAAAAAAAATAGTGTAAAAAAATAGGAAAAATAGAAAAATAAGTGGTATTTTCGGGCTATAAAAAAGACCCCGATTTTATGTTTTTTACTTACGAATGAATAAAAAAATAGAGAAAAGTCAGTTCAAATACAAACTATTTTCGAAGGTAGATCTTGTTTACCTTCTGATTTCTTATTAATTTTTTTTCCTTTTTTTAGAAGAAAATCGAAAAAAAGATAAAAATCGTACCTTTTTTGGGGGGAGGAGGTGCCGATTTCGATGAAAATTGGTGTTTTTGAGTCGGGGAGTCGAAAAAACCTGAAAAATGAGTTTTTTATTTTTTGGCTGCTGCGGTGGTCCGGTGACCAGAGCCAACAGCTGGATCCTTGACGGGAAATTGGGAGGAGGGGAGAAATGTTGAGAGTTTTTTGTGTTTTTTTTTGAAAAAGAGGTGAGAAAATGAAGTAAAAAAAACTTTTTGATTTATATAAAGAAGCAAAACAGTATAGTTTTGCTTTAAGTGTTTAAGAGCTAAAACAACGTCGTTTAGCCCTTAGGATCGGCGCGTCGGCCCGACCCGCAAGGAGGATCTGCGTGTTTTCGATAATTGGGTTATTTACCCTTTCGGTCCTTCCGCTTCTTCGGCTCACTTCAATTTGATCCTTTTTGTTTTTCTATTTTGCCCTAGGATTTTGTTTTTATTGTATTTTAACCCCGTGTGAAATGCAGCGTTTTGGGGGTGGGAATATTTTCCTTTTGGTCCCCCATTTGGTTCCTCATTTCATCCGCGCGTTTCGAATGAGTCCATTTATTGTGTTTTTCAATCCGCATTTTTTCCCTAAATTTTATTTAGATTTCAATTAAATCCTTTATTTATATAATTTCAGCCTTTTGAGGATTATTTTTTTTATTTTATTTCTTTATTTCACTATCATTTATTTACTTGTTTATCGTTATTGCCTCGCCTTGTATTTGAACCATGTCATTTATATTTGTTTAATTTACAATTCTTCATTTCTTATATACTCCAAGACAACATTATTTATGTTTTACATATCTAAATTTAGTATTACCTAAGCCTATTACATTTATTGATTTATTTGCCTGTTATATTTGAATTTAATACCGTTTATAATTTATTTTATCAATTTATCTATTTATTCACCCTTCTTTAAACATTCAATTTTAATATCATGTATATCTATTTTACCTATTTACCTATTTATTATTTTACATGTTTTATATATATATATCAAAGTTTGTAAGGTTTTTTTTATAAATATTTGTTGGTTCTTGTATTTTCTTGCTTCTAAAATTTACCTATTTATCCATTTGTTTATTATTTGTTCCCCTTTTATTTGCGGTTCCATCCATTTTTTTTCCTGTTTGTTTGTTTTTTTGTTTTATTGCTTTATTTATTTTATCAAGGCTTATTTACTAATATTGCATTCGTCTTTGTAATTACGTCATGGTTATTATAATATTTTATCGTACATTGCATCATTTTAAATATCATTAATTTTCATCTAATTTCATAAAAATGAAAGGTTTTCAAAAATAAAAGTAATATTTCGTATTTTAGAATTTAAAATTTCGTGTCCTGATTTATGGGGTTTCGATTTTTCTTAATAAATCTGAATATACGAACCCTTTTTTCACATTATTTTTTATTTTTTATTTTTTAAAAAATAATCTCGGGAATAGGAAAGATCGTGTTCTAACTTACGGAATATGATTTCTTTTCTAAAACCGAGATAATCAAATATCTTTAAAATAAGTAAAACCTTCGGCGTTTATTCTCGTTTCGGGATTTAAGATATTGTGTCCTAACTCACGGGATATAATTCTTTTTCTCGATTGGCGTGAAATACGCCATTTCCAAACATTTTCAATTAAATGATTTTAACAAAAGGATCGTATTTTGAATCTCTTCAAAATTTTCGATTTTCGACATTAAGACATTAATTAATCGACTAGATACTAATTTTGGGTGTTACGAGGGTGCTAATCCTTCCTCGAACGTAACCGACTCCCGAACCCGTCTTTCTGAATTTCGTGGACCAAAATTATTGTTTTAATAAATTAAATCGCTTATTAATAACCACTTTTCGAGGTGACCCGATCACACCTTATTAAAAAAAATTAGTGACGACTCCCATTTTAATTTTTATTTTTAAATAAAAAGTCGACCGTCTTTTACCACAAAAATGGTTTCGACCAGATGGAAACCCATATGATTTTAAAATATACTACTTAAAAAAATGATAATGATTTTAAAAATATCCAATCATATCGTGAGTCATTGCCATCTTTTATGTGACAGTGGCATGTATGTGTAGATGGCATATAATCTCATTTCCTACTAAACTCTCCCTCCCTTCTATTCCTCCTTTTATGTATATATATGAATATTTGATTATAAATTTAGACTTCCACGCAGCTTGAATTTTGATGGTTGGATCTCAACTTACAACAAATAACCACTCCAACTAATTCTCGCCCTTCTTTTCTCTTGTTTTACATCTCTTGCGAAAAGATATCCTCTCATTTGAAATTTTATATTTACTTTTATAAATTTATTTTTTATTTTTTATTTTTTAAGATTTCAAAATTTAGATTTAATTATTAATATTATTAAAAATTTTCTATTAAATTTATTAGTGTTATATTTTGAATTAAAGAATGATATGCACTTAATAATTATGTAAAAAAAAACCCGATGTTGTAATAAACTTAATTTTAACAGATAAAATTAATAATGTTAATAATTAGATTTGTGTTTTTAAATTTAAAAAAATAAAAGGCTAAATTTAAATTAAAGTAGGGGACTAAAATACAAATGTATAAAAAGTACATGAACTTGGAGCATATTTTAACCTAAACATATTGTAAGATAAATTAGTTGTATTTTTAAACATAACAAATAAAGTACCATAGACGCCTCCGTACTAGGAGTCGAATTGTATTTTAGTCCCTCTCTTCAATAAATAGGAAAATTAATCCTTATATGTTAGATCAAATAGCAAATTGGTCATTTTTATTAAAAATTTCATCTCTTTGTACTGTTAAAAAATGGTGTAGTTGACAAAACAACAAGACAGTGATGTTTGACGTACCACGTGTACCTCATGCTGACATATAAAAATTATTTTTTAATAATAGAAATAGATGTAAGGATCATTTTTTAACAATAGAAATAGATGTAATCTTTAATAAGAGGACTAGTTTGCTTTTAGATCTATTTTACAGGGATTAATTTACCTATTTTTAATAAAAAAATATAATTTGACTCTTAATATAAGGACATTCATAATACTTTATTTATATTATTTATTTATTAGTACGATAATCTTACACCGCATTAATAAATAAAACACCACGCATAAGTAAAATAAAAAAATAGAAGAATTGTAATAAATATCATTTTATATATTTTTAGCATTTAGGTTATCATTTTTATCCATGTCATGCATATATTACACTTTGGGTCTCTGTTTCAGTCCATACAAAAGGGTTTATCATTTGTAAGCTCCTTCCAAAGAATGGCGTCCATCTTCAGGGCTTTCCAAACGATTCTCATCATTCTAATTTTAATGCCTTTTCTCCATTCCTCTTCTCGCATCACTACCAGTAAGCTTCTCTCTTTCTCTCATCTTTCTTCTTCTTTTGCTTATCAAAATGACATCTTTAACAAATTTGGCATGCAGAAACAACAATGGCAGAAGAGACCTCCACAGCCACACAGGTAAACAAAAACCCATCCTAAAAGCTGAAAAAAAAAGGCCTTTCTTTTACATGAAAAGTTGAAAAACCATAGCTTCAGATTTTGAGAAATATGGTAAAGTTGACCCTTTTATGTATTGGAAAAATAGGAGCTTCAAAGGAATAAGCAGTTGAATAGATTAAGGGGAGGAGGTTCGGTTCTGATTGTAGAAGAGAAAAGAGAAGTTCCAACTGGACCAGACCCACTTCACCATAACTGTGAACCTACAACACCTTAATCACCTTTTCTATACAACACACTGGTGCCAATGTCATGTGGGTTTCCATCAAGTTTTGACTATCTCTATTCCTTATTTAGCTATGGCTTTTATTGTTCTCTGAACTTTTTGTCTTTGTAAGAATTGGTCAGTTTTGTATATATTCTAATGATGGGAGTTCTTTCTCTATTCTCCTTTTTGTGAAACAAGATATATTTCATTTTTAGCTTGATTTCTTTGGTCTAGCTTGTTTGTTTGAAATTGAATATCAGAAAAAATTTTGCCAACTAGAAATACAAATCAACACAAATAAATATATTTAATTAACATAAATGTGATATTTTCATCTTTGATGTTTTTCAAAAGAATATTCTTTTTTTCTCCAAAAACAGCAAGTTTAAAATGGTTAATTTTGAGGAATACAATATTGGCTAGTTTCTTTTCCTTGTATTTTATTATGGCTTCCCTAAAAATTGTTTTGACTCAAAGTTTTTATTTTCCCAGAAACTATTGATAGGATAGAATAAAATTCAAGAATATTACTGAGAATAATTTTCTGGAATTTGATTAGTAGTACTACTACTATACGTTGTACTGAAAAAATATTGGTACTATTTTGGCAAATTGACAACGAAAGAATTCACTCCCAATTTTGCCTACCTCTATCTAATTTTTCTACTCCATCTGTATATATGTATAAGCCAAAGCTATACAGAAATTTGTGAAATATGCATGATTTGAGTTGTTACAGTATAACATTATCGATCAAGTTAAATTTGTAATATACTTTTGTTTAAATTTCCATGTTAAAATATTTATAAACATGCTTATTTTTATATAAAAAATATTCTAAGATTTTATAAATATTTAACATTTCGTATAAAATCCAAAATCTGACTCTATCTTAATGTTTTAAGTTTGTGTATATATTTGAAAGATGGTTCAGTTAATAAACTTGAATTTGAATTGGGTTGGGTTGTCTCGATTAAAGGTTAAAAAAGATAAAAAGAAAAGTATATTGTTTGATTATGATAATAATAAAATGACAAAACTTTCAAATATTCTCGGAAAATTTTAAAATTTTTGTCAACTTAATTTTGGTGCTTAATTTATGCATAATTAAGTAAAAGTGCATTTTATTATTGTATTAATGTTCATAATCTTCTCTAAAGGGGTGAACGAAGATTCAGCAGGACATCTTTGTGATATGTTTGATTTTCGTAAGGTCCATAATCTAGGATCATACTTGGGAATCCTTTTTTTCCACAAAAGAGTAGCTAATAGCTCCTTGAGGTTCGTGGTAGAAAAAGTTAAAGCTAGGTTGCAAAGGTGGGATGCGAAGCAGTTGTCTCTAGCTAGTACAGTTACTTTAGCACAATCGGTCTTACTTTCAATTCCTAGCTATTTTATGCAGTCCTTGAGGATTTCGCAAGGACTATGTGATGAGATTAAAAGTATCGTTAGACAGTTTATATAGGGATCAAATGGAGGTAATAAAAAGATGGCGCTTGTAAGTTGACAATCATTATGTCAACCAAAGGTGTGTGGAGGGCTTGGGATTCGACAACTACAAGATCAAAACACCTCTTTCTTGTTGACATTGGGTTTTAATATTTTGGCGAATCCGGAGGCTCTATGGGTTCGTGTCTTGCATTCGAAGTATGGAGAAGGATGGTATACCCTTTACTATCTCTCATAGCAATTCTTTCTTCCTTTGGAGAGCTTTATCTAAGGTATTACCTTTGCTTCGAGAAAATATATTTTGGTCAGTTGGAAATGGTAACATCATGAAGTGTTGGAGAGACAATTGGATTTTGGAGATTGGTCCCCTAATTAATCTAATTACAGCTAGAGCCAACATTGTCATAGATTGTTTTCTCAAAGAGATGATTACAGATGAAGAACTACAGAATCTGGAGATCTTTCGGGTTTGGCTATCCGAAGATATTATTGGGCGTATTACTAGTATTCCACCACCACATCCATCAACCAGCACTAACAATATTTGTAATATCCCGAAAATTACTACTGTAATACCCCGAAAATTACTACAGTAAGAAAATAGGTATCATTGATAGTAAAATAAGGAAATAAGTGACAAAAAGGGAAATTTTGAGTTATGGAAACATTGAGAATTATATTATGACATTAATTCAAGAAAGGATTAAATCGCAAAAGTGAGAAAAATTTTGTTGCCCAAGAGTAAATATCCGAATTTGAGGGGTTAAAGTGTAAATACGAAAAATTTGAAGGACCAATAGTGTAAATATTTTAAGGGTGGAATAATCTAGAAACTAAGGAAAATGGATGAATTAGGACCAAATTGAAAAGGTGAAGAATTTTGAGGGACTAAATCACAATTTTACCAAATTAAGCGATGACTCAATGATAGAATTTTTAAAGATTATGAAGGGCAAAATGGTCAATTAGAAGAGAGAGAAATCTAGAAGGCAGTGATGATGTTGGTGATATTTTAGATTAATTAATTATATAAATATTAGTTTATTAATATTTTAATTTGATTTTTAAATGATATTTTCTTATTTTCTTATTATTCTATTTAGTATATATATGGAAGAAAAGATGAAGAATCTTCATCTTCTTCCATGCAACTAACGTGAGAAGAGAGGAAAAGAAAGAAAGTTGTACTTTCTTTACAATTTGGTCCTTCCACAAAAAAATTACCATTTTCAGTTAGAAATCAAAAGAATTTCCATAGCTTCCAAGAGAGAAAAATAACAAGGAGACAATGGGGAGCTAGAATATCAAGTTAGATTCAAGAAATAGAAGCTGGAGGAGAGAGAAAATCAAGTTAAAGATTGAAATCAATAGCAAAAGGTAAGAACATCAAGATTTCAATATATTTTTAAGTTTGATATTATTGAAAAAGCATGGAAATAATGTTATAGTAGAGTTTTCTTATATAAGGTCTTATGTTCTTGATATATTAGTGAAGAAAAATAAGTGAAAGTGATGGGAAATATTATAGAGAAAGGGAATCAGGGAGTTATACACCTAGTAATCAACATTTTGCACTAAAACAGTTTAGGACAGTAGCAGTAGTCTAAATTTGAAAAATCATCATAAATCGTAAAAATTGAATTAGAGAATGAAAAAATATTTAATTAAATCTTATTGAATCTAGTTTCTCATAGAAGAAACGGTGTAAGCAATGGAATTGTAAATCATGAGTTATAATAAATTTTGTGAGATAAGGTTAGAATGATTTCGGGTTCCCCTATTCTGAATTTGAAAAATCATCAAAAATTTTAGAAAAATGATTAAGGGCTTAAATTTATATTTATAAAATATTGAATGAGTCTATTTGCAATATAAATAGACGGGAACATTATCCGAATCTTGTACGAGGAGATAATTAATTTTTAGTGAAGAAGGGTCAAAACTGTCAGATAGCATATTAGGGATGAATTTAAAGAATAAACTGTACTTATTGGCTAAACCAAAAATTTTAAAAATTTTATGGTAAGAAGATATGTGAGTCTAGTTTCATATAAAATTTTTGGATCTTAATTCAGAGTTCTGTAGCTAAAGATATAAATAATTTTGTGACAATGACTCAAGTGGACAGCTTTGAATGAACAAATAAATAAATAGTGAAATTATAGATAATGTTACATAGAAGCATATTATATACATTAAGGATGTGGAATGGAGAGGAGGAGGAGGAAAATATATGATTATTCAACTAGCATGAGTTTTCATTAAAATGGCTAATTTGCATGTTTTAGGTTTAGGGACTAAATTGAATAAAAATAATATTTTAACGGTAAATTTGTAAAAATGTCAAAAAGTGACCAAATTGCATGAAATGAATTGTTTTATTATTTAAACTCATAAATTGAATGAAATATTAATTTATATCAAGATTGAGTGGAAATTCGAGGAAAATAAAAAATTACCAAAATGTCCCTGAAATTTGGTATTTCTGCAATTTAGCCTGGTAAGTTCGTGTAACTTGAATTATATTCTTAGATGATTGAAATATATATATTGGATTGAGAAATTGATTTGAATTGTGAACATGAGAAATTGTGAATTGAATGAAATGGAAATGAAGCTTTGAATTACATGTGTAAATATCGGGTCTCGTAAGCCCTATTTGTTATGAATTTAATATTTTGAGGATATGTTGTAAAGAATTATAAAAGAACGTTAATAATTTAAAAGTTTTAATTCGGATGAAATTTTGTAATTCGGTTTAAGACGTATGCAAATGTATGTCTTCTAGTAATGCCTCGTACCCTATTCCGGCATCGAATACGGGTAAGGGGTGTTACAATGTGACATTGCCAGATTCAGTCATAACGTTTAGACCGGGTTTGGGGTGTTACATTTAGTAGTATCAGAGCTATGGTTTAGTCGGTTCTCGGACTAACATAGCGTATGTGAGTTTAGCTATACATGCCGTATTATTACTCGTGATAATGTAATATCTTCTGACTCCAATGAAATTGTTTTGTAAGATAGAGATGACTTCTAACCGAGTTGTTTCCAATAATGCTAAAAAAATTATGTTGAAGTGATTGAAATGTGTTTATGATGAAACGAAATTTAGAAAGGTATGAATAGAAAATTCAAGATAAGTATGTGTTAACGTATGAAGTAAGACAACCATGAGTTGAGAAATGTAGAAACGTAGAATAAAATGAAAGTTTATATGGTGATATGCTCATCCGCGTTTGCTTGGCGTGTATATGATGTTATGTGCTCAACATATTTGATTAAGTAAATATGGTAAGTAAATATGCACAAATAGATGGAATGTATGTTTATGTACACTTGCTTGAATAAGTGTACAGTATGTTTATATGATATAATCTTATGTTTAATTGTTAAATTAGAAATAATATGATGTTTGTTTTATGTCTTTGCTATTGAACCATGAATATTATAATAGTATGAAAATTGAATTGAAAGATCAAATTGAGTAGAACACAGGACTGAGTACTTTCGTTCAGTGATATGTGATGAATTGACAGAAAAGACCATGGTTGGACCATGACAACATGTGATATGTGATTTCCATATAAGACCATATCTGAGATATGTCATCGGCGTGCAATCTCGTATAAGACTATGTCTGGGACATGGCATCGACATCGATATGTGAGCCAGTGTAAGACCATGTCTGGGACATGGCATTGGCATCATTGAGATTATGAGAGGTCCCATGTAAGACCATGTCTGGGACATTGCGTTGGCACCGAGATGAGAGGTCTCATGTAAGACCATGTCTGGGACATGGCATTGGCACCAGGATGAGAGGTCCCCCGTAAGACCATGTCTGAGACATGGCATGGGCACCGATATGAGAACTCCCATGTAAGACCATATCTGGGATATGGCATTGGCAGTACAGGAAACATCTCATGTAAGACCATGTCTGGGACATGGCTTTGGCATGTTATTATCAGACAGGAGACCCGAGTATCCTTAGTATTCCAAGTGATTCAACGGGCTAGTAAAGAAATTATGTTACATGAATGTTCAGGTAAAAGTACAATAAATAGATTCAGGTATGTTCAGGTAAAAGTACAATAAACAGATTCAGGTAAGTATAAGGATTAAGAATATATCAGTTATTAGTTGAGAAAAGAATTTCAGCAAGGAAGGAGTAAGTTATAATCATGAGTTGTTTAAGCAAGCAAGTAAGTAAACAACTAAGAGAGTAAATAAAGAAGAAGTTAAATTTGATGAGACAAAATATTCAGGTATGATACCTAAAAGAATGTATATATTAACTGGAATTTTTTTTACTGAGTGGAACAAAGTGAGGTTTGTGATAACAAAATTAGTCAGAGAAATGATAATTAAGTGGTAAAGATGTCTGTGTGTGAAGGTTACAGTCGAAATGAACATGATGATCTTTTCTGGATATTATATATATTCTTTTATCCTCAGAGATATGTATGTGTAATTGTTCAGTTTTGATAGAGTTATTATGTTGTGAGAATGTTAGCTTCGGTTTATGACTGGTTATTGTTCTGTTTTGCATGCATATTTAGAAAGTGTATTGTTTTGCTAAAAGAAATATTGTGTTGATGACTAAATTGCAAAACATTTAAAAGTGATATATGAAGTACATGATATGGATTATTAGTAAATTACGGATGAATAATGAATTTTGAAATATAATACATGTATTAAATATAGAGAAGATATAAATATACGGATTATTGGTACAAGGATTATTTTGTAAATGATGTAAAAGCATTATGCGAAAGTGTAAAAGTGATATGCATGCATGATATAATTTGCCCAAGTAGATGAGATTAGAACTACTAGGATATTAGTGGTATATCATTAAAAGACCCTAGCACACTCTCTGATTAATAGCACGCTAGTGCTCTTTGATTATTAGCACATTTATGTTATCTATATAACACTTTAGTGCTTTCTATTTAATAATGCATAATAATAATACACCTCCGTATCAGTTTCGTATATCCTAAGTGTTCTGTCTAATCTACTGGGCCTCTGCTAAAAAAAGATAAATAATTTTTGCTACAAGGTAAAGGTTTACCTCTGATTCATGTTTGAAATATTGAATTAAAAATAAATTGTGAAATGAAAGGATAAAGAATGAATACAAATACTAAGCTAGGTAAATATGTGCAGAAGAGAACTATAGAATTATAGAGATGATTTTAAGAAAACTAAATGAAGAAAGGACTTCTAGTTAAGTGGAAAGAGAGGAAATAAGAGCTCGATTAAGTAAAAAGAAGAATATTATTGAAAAGGAAGTACAAAATGATATAAAAACTAGAAATGTCAGTGAAAAGAATGGATAGAAAAGGATAATTGAAAGAATATAGAAATGATGAAGTTCATGATCAAAACAAAACAAGAAAATTTCGAGGACGAAATTTATTTTAAGGGAGAGATAAATGTAATATCTCGAAAATTACTACTATAATACCTCGAAAATTACTACAGTAAGAAAGTAGGTATCCTTGATAGTAAAATAAGGAAATAAAGTGTCAAAAAGGGAAATTTTGAGTTATGACAACATTGAGAATTACATTATGACATTAATTCAAGAAAGGATTAAATCGCAAAAGTGAGAAAAGTTTTGTTACCCAAGAGTAAATACTCAAAATTAGAGGGGTTAAAGTGTAAATACGAAAAATTTGAAGGACCAATAGTGTAAATATTTTAAGGGTGGAATAATCTAGAAACTAAGGAAAATGGATGAATTAGGACCAAATTGAAAAGGTGAAGAATTTTGAGGGACTAAATCACAATTTTACCAAATTAAGTGATGACTCAAGGATAGAATTTTTAAAGATTATGAAGGGCAAAATGGTCAATTAGAAGAGAGAGAAATCTAGAAGGCAGTGATGATGTTGGTGATATTTAGATTAATTAATTATATAAATATTAGTTTATTAATATTTTAATTTGATTTTTAAATGATATTTTCTTATTTTCTTATTATTCTATTTAGTATATATATGAAGAAAGATGAAGAATCTTCATCTTCTTCCATGCAACTAACGTGAGAAGAGAGGAAAAGAAAGAAAGTTGTACTTTCTTTACAATTTGGTCCTTCCACAAAAAAATTACCATTTTCAGTTAGAAATCAAAAGAATTTCCATAGCTTCCAAGAGAGAAAAATAACAAGGAGACAATGGGAAGCTAGAATATCAAGTTAGATTCAAGAAATAGAAGTTGGAGGAGAGAGAAAATCAAGTTAAAGATTGAAATCAATAGCAAAAGGTAAGAACATCAAGATTTCAATATATTTTTAAGTTTGATATTATTGAAAAAGCATGGAAATAATGTTATAGTAGAGTTTTCTTATATAAGGTCTTATGTTCTTGATATATTAGTGAAGAAAAATAAGTGACAGTGATGGGAAATATTATAGAGAAAGGGAATAAGGGAGTTATACACCTAGTAATCAACATTTTGCACTAAAACAGTTTTGGACAGCAGCAGTAGTCTAAATTTGAAAAATCACCATAAATCGTAAAAATTGAATTAGAGAATGAAAAAATAGTTAATTAAATATTATTGAATCTAGTTTCTCATAGAAGAAACTGTGTAAGAAATGGAATTGTAAATCATGAGTTATAATAAATTTTGTGAGATAAGGTTAGAATGATTTCGGGTTCCCCTATTCTGAATTTGAAAAATCATCAAAAATTTTAGAAAAATTATTATGGGCTTAAATTTATATTTATAAAATATTTAATGAGTCTATTTTAAATAGAAATAGACGGGAACATTATCCAAATCTTATACAAGGAGATAATTAATTTTTAGTGAAGAAGGGTCAAAACTGTCAGATAGCATATCAGGGATGAATTTAAAAAATAAACTGTACTTATTGGCTAAACCAAAAATTTTAAAAATTTTATGGTAAGAAGATATGTGAGTCTAGTTTCATATAAAATTTTTGGATCTTAATTCGGAGTTCTGTAGCTAAAGATATAAATAATTTTGTGACAATGACTCAAGTGGACAGCTTTGAATGAACAAATAAATAAATAGTGAAATTATAGATAATGTTACATAGAAGCATATTATATACATTAAGGATGTGGAATGGAGAGGAGGAGGAGGAAAATATATGATTATTCAACTAGCATGAGTTTTCATTAAAAATGGCTAATTTGCATGTTTTAGGTTTAAGGACTAAATTGAATAAAAATAATATTTTAAGGGTAAATTTGTAAAAATGTCAAAAAGTGACCAAATTGCATGAAATGAATTGTTATATTATTTAAATTAATAAATTGATTGAAATATTAATTTATATCAAGATTGAGTGGAAATTCGAGGAAAATAGAAAATTACCAAAATGTCCCTGAATTTTTGTATTTCTGCAATTTAGCCTGGTAAGTTCGTGTAACTTGAATTATATTCTTAGATGATTGAAATATATATATTGGATTGAGAAATTGATTTGAATTGTGAACATGAGAAATTGTGAATTGAATGAAATGGAAATGAAGCTTTAAATTACATGTGTAAATATCGGGACTCGTAGGCCCTAGTTGTTATGAATATAATATTTCGAGGATATGTTGTAAAGAATTATAAAAGAACGTTAATAATTTAAAAGTTTTAATTTGGATGAAATTTTGTAACTCGGTTTAATACGTATGCAAATGTATGTCTTCTAGTAATGCCTCGTACCCTATTCCGGCTTCGAATACGGGTAAGGGGTGTTACAATGTGACATCGCCAGATTCGGTCATAATGTTTAGACCGGGTTTTGGGTGTTACAATATTGCTTGGGTGGGGACTTCTTGAGGCTTCTTCTCTATTAATTGCGCTTATCGGATGGTTAATGAGAGTTTGTTGAATCCTAGGGAAGAAGTTTGGAAATTACCATGGAAGGTTCAAGGCCCTCAAAGGATTCAAATATTTCTTTGAGCTGGCTCTCAAACAACGATTGCTTATTCAAGTGGAGTGACTAAAGCATGGAGTTGGTAGCGATGCAAGCTACTCAATTTATGGACATGAACTCGAGGATGTACTTCATTTTATTAGAGATTGTAATGTAGCGAAAGATATTTGGTCTTGGATCATCCCACCTTAGAAGCAAGACTATTTCTTTTCAAGTAATTCGTAGGAATGACTTGAGTCTAATTTGCTGAATCAACATAATTTCGTTATGGGGAATGTCGTTTGGTCGTGTTTCTTTGGCATAGTTACTTGGTGTATTTGGAAGAACAAGAATACATGTATCTTCCAAGGTTTTCCATGGAGTGCAGAGGAGATTATCAAAGGTGCATATAGTTGGGCCAAACAATTTATTTCTGCTCATAAAGGATGAGGTTCTGTAAGGCAAGTCTCGAGGGAGGGGATGGTGGAAACAGAAGAGTGGATTCGTTTAAAAACTGATGGAGCTGTTAAGATTAACACATGATGTGTTGCTACAAGAAGATTTTTGAGAGATCATAATGGGAATTGGATCCTTGGGTTTAATCATAGATTGGAGAGTTGTTCGGTATTTGAAGTTGAATTGTGGGACATTCTCGATAGTGTGGCGTTGGTGTAAGGAAGGCAACATGACAGGATATTGGTACAGACAGATAACATGGAAGTTATTAGAGCTATCAAGAAAGCATGGTCGAAGCGGTCAAATTCAACGATAATTAGGCGCATAACTCAGCTTTTGTAGAGTGTGGAGAATTGGTCAATTGAACATGTCCCTAGAGAAAAAAATGTTGAAGCTGATTGCATTGTCGAGTTGGCCTTTGACAGAGGGGAATGTTTATAGTTATGTAGATTCTCCTTTTGAATCTTTATAGCTTTTTGTAAAGTGTTTTAATTCATTCACCAAAAACATAAGATCTGATGTGATTAATAAAATTTTGACTAATAAAATCGTAGCCACATCTTTAATTATTTTTATATTGCATATTAATAACGTAATATAACGTAAATTGTGATTAATAACGTGAAATATAATAAATTTTAAGCATAATGATAAATTTAGCACTTAACCTTTACATCTTTTGTTGATATGACCTTTATTTTTTTTGAGTTAAAATTGACCATTAACATTTAAAAAAAGTCGAATCATTTTTTAATGAAAATGCTAACTAAAACATTAATTTTTTAACAGTGTTGGCATGGCGACGTGCATAGTAGTACATGTGTACTTTATGCTGACATGACACTATTTATCTTATATGCTATGTCAACAAATATTTTAATAATTATAAAAATATTCAAAATTTTAAAAATAAAATAAAGATCATAAATATTAAAAAAATTAGCATGGTATATGTGGATTGTCATGCATGATGCTATGTTAAAAGTTTAACATTTTAGCCAGTATTTCTATTAAAAAAATCAACAATTCGACTCGTTCTGAAATGTTAATGGTCAAAATCGAATATTTTAAAAGGTTGAGGGTTAATTTTAGCTTAAAAAATATTAAGGGCCAAATTGAAAAAAGATGTAATCATTAAGGGCCGAAAAATTGCATTATGACTAAATTTTATCCCACATAATTTTTAGGCATAATGACTTATTTGGCCCTCCAACTTTACAAAAAAAATCATTTTAACTCTCCATTTATTTATTTATTTTTGTCTTTTTAGCCCTTGAACTTGTAATGTTTGTTAAATCACCTCAAAATGAATAAAAAAGTCAATGTTTGTTAACTTTGCTGATGTGGCATCCTCGTGTATGCCAAGTTAGCAGTTAATTATTTTTTGAAAAAATTTAAAAAAATATCTTTTATAATTTTAATAGTTTTAATTTTTTTTAAATAATTTTTATAAAAGTTTTGAATTTAAAAAATTAATTTATTGTTGACATTGCATCCATATGACAATCCACATGTATGGCACATCAAAAAAATTAACAGGCCTTAACTTTCTATTCATTTTTTTGAGTAATTTAACAAACAGCACAAGTTTAAGAACTAAAAAAAATGAAAAAATAAATAAAGGGCTAAAATAATATATATTTTTTGTGAAGTTAGAGTACCAAATACATAAAAATTTCTGTTAACATCAATTGATATAGCGTAATTAATCCCCCTCTCTTTGTTTTAGAAAGAATAAGTGAATAATACAACCAGGTTAATTACTGGATTTTCTTCATACTTCATCGCAAAATAAAAGTAGAGCTTTCACTATAGCTTATCTTAATTCTATTGTTAATTATGTTTGATAACGCCTTAACTTGTGGTTAATCTTTTCTGCAAGTATAACATATCTTTTCATAATTTATGACCCCTGAAAGTGGGAGATTAGTTCTATTAAAATCCATGCCAAATACAATCCCAGGAATGTAATTAATTTAAATTCATACTTCAATGCATTTCTTGCAACTACAATGCAGATCTTGGCTCCACTGCCCATTGGTTTGCAATGTTCTTGGTTCATTTGGCCACTATTCCCATCACTGGAACTGGTATTAACCCAGCCAGGAATCTTGGGGCTGCCATCATATACAACAAAGACCATGCTTGGGATGACCATGTTAGTATCATTACTCATTCCCCATTGTTTCTTAGTTGGCATTGTTAAGAGAGATTTGAGTAAAGTGTTTTTTTGTTTGTTTGCAGTGGATCTTCTGGGTTGGACCTTTCATAGGAGCTGCACTTGCTGCAATTTACCACCAGATAATTATCAGGACTTGTCCATTTAAGACTATTAGAGGTTGAAATGATTAAATCTGTGTGTGTGTGTGTGTGTGTATGTTGGATCTTCTTCTAGAACTTGACGGTTCTCTTTTTGTGTTCCTACTCATAGTCCTTTGCTGTGTTGAATTGCATTTTGAATTATGGTGTTAATGTGTGTAAATTATCCTAGAGTTGTGTTGTATTCAGCTTTTATTAATGGAGGATTCTTTCTTTATGCACTCCCATTGCCCCAACATATGCCTTGTGAAATCATGGTTATGCATATGTTACAAACTACATACAATGAGGAGTAGAGTTGCCTCGTCTGTGGATGTATAAGATTCTGTTTCGAGGTGTCGAAGTGATTGTCTGCTTCCCGATCTTCTTAGTGCAGTTTCCTTTAGATTTTGAATGGCAAGAAGATATGTAGAACATTGGGTTTTAGTTACAGTGACTTCCATATCATTTTCAAAACTTGGGTCTCTCAGTGGTTTGACAATTGGTGGTTAGAAAGTTTGTTGAATTGTTCTTTGTATATGCTTCATATGAAGATGCTTGCTGTAGTATAATAACTTGGCTTTTATCTCTTTTCTATAGTGACTTTTTCATCACCTTCATGATATATCTGCTCGTGCTCCTTTCAATTTTCTTGTCTTATTTTGCAATTGGATACTGATCTTTGACAAAAAAAAATGGATACTCATATTCCAGGATGGCATATGACAATGATAAAACTTTTCAAGTCTATTTTTCTTCTTCTGTATTAATTATTTAGTATTTATTGAAGCTGCAAATTTTTCCTGCAGAAATGGGTTTTGCGAGTGGATACTGATATTCTTTGTTGGCACAAAACAATGCGTCTCTATGCAAGGTGTGTGTTTCATTTAATTTCTTCTCTCTTTCTGTTCAATTAGTGTGTAGTTTTATCAAGTGTAACATTCAACAGTAATGCATTCACAAGGCAAGCTTATATTTCTAGAAAAATAAACCCTATGCTACAGTTGAGGTTTCTAGGAAAAGCTGGAGCAAATGGAGCTGAACTTTGCTGGTATATAATTAAAAACAATTTTTTGTGTAATAGTGAATATTCATCGCCCCGAAAATGCATTGTAATGTGTAAGAATCATCTTTCAGTTTTTCCTCAAATTGCTCATGCTCTAATTCTGCCTTTTGGCATTATAGGACTATATAAACTGCAGTAGGAGTCTTTGGTGGTGAGGAGTATAAGGATGGGATAGATGTTCCTCCACAAATGGTGTAGCTGTTGAACATAAGAGAAAATCTTTTTCTAACTGGTATAATAACATATTTAGTCCTTAATACTTATATATTCTATCAATTTGATCATAATTCTAAATAATTAAGTAAATTTAACCGTTCACATATACAAGTTCAATCAATTTGATTCTCAAACTTCCTAACTAAACAAAAAAAAAACCTTCTCCAATAATGCAAATATAACATACTTGAAATATAAATATTTGCACCACATAATTCCATGTCCATTTCTCCATCACTCAACTTTTCAGTTAACATCCCTTGTTAATGAAGAATTCTGTGAATATTTTTGTCCATTAAAATTTTCTAATGTAAAACTATTCAATAGCAAATTATAATAATAAGCATAAATCAATAAATTGTAAAAGGTAAGTTATAATATTTCCACTATACAAAACATAAAATTAAGATGATCAAGTTTTCTATTTCAATGTAATTAATCTTAATTTGAATTTTTTGTACATGTTAACTTGTTATAAAATTTATTTTCATTTATAGTTTTTGGATATTAGATTTGAGATTAAAAAAAACAAATATTAAATTAAAAATTATTATTGAGTTTAGTATTTCCACAAATAAAAAAGATAATTGTATAAATATATTTAATAAAATAAAAAATAAATTGAACGTGCGATATTTTTTTAAACCTCACTTAAAAAAAATAAACATTCACTATCTATATATGTGATGATGACCCTTGAATAAAAATAAATAAATTTATTAGCATATTTGGTAGAATTAGAGAACTTTTTTTTTCTTTTTGAGGATTTACAAATTTATAAATATGGAATGTCTCTATTTTAAAAGTTAAAATTTTTTTTTTAAAAGTTTGAGGATCAAAATGATAAAATTTGTAATTGTGAAGGGTTAAAGTTGAATGACTAAAACAGAAATGCAACATAATTAGGTGACTATGTCTATAATTTACCTTTTTTTATTTTATATTAAAATAATTATTTACATGAACCCAAATCTATTGATCATTACACTATAAGTATTCTAATGATATTTCACATATAAGATTTTAGTAATTTCATTCTATATTTTATTTATTTATATCTATAATATCTATAATATATATAAAGCAACTAATCGATATACGTTTTTTTTTCATTATTACTAATTTCACAATTTTAAATATTTTTTTATTATCTATAAAGATTTATGACATTTATAAATAATAGTTTAATATTATTAAAATATTTTTCTAAATTTATTTAATTAAAAAATTATCTTAGAAATAAGAATCCTAATTATGTTAAAAGATGTTGATTTCTCTTTAAGTTTTAAAGATCTTTATTAAACAATTTATTAATAACAAATAAAAATTTTAAAATTTATATTAAATTATTTATATTTAAACTATTTTTTTATTAACAAGAAAGGTAAAAGGAAGGAACATTATATTATTTTATATTTAAATATTAAAATTTAATCATTTATACAATAACTTTAAGTAACACTCCCTACTCAACCAAATTATTGGATCCGGGTTTGGTGTGCCACAACTTAAAAATCACAAAAAATTAACAAAAGTATTTGAAATTTATAAAAGCTTGAGGTTTTGGCGTAACCCTCAATATGACAATGACAAAACAATCAAATTAGTAATGCGCCAAGTAAATATTTTAGACAAAATATTTAACGGGAGCTTATACAATTTGCCAAGTTAACAAAATGCGAAAAAATTATTTCCTTACAAAAGTTTCAAGTGCATCGTTGACAGTTAGTTATTATTCAAAACAATTGACGTTCACGCCTAAATGATATTTTCATAAACCATAGTTCATTGGATCAAACACGAATACTTCTAGAGTTTATAAAAGAATTTATAATACAGTGTTCAGCAAAACTTGTAAATTATTACAAAAGTTGTTTACAAAACATATCTACATGCCACCCTTTAAACGGTCATGCATGATACAGAAATTAATAGATGGCTCACAATCAACAGTACTCTGGCGTAGTCCCTTCAAGATTCTCTTCCTTCAATCAACACTCCTAAGAAGGAAAAGATAACAGAGTAAATTCAAACGAACTTAGTGAACTCTAATAATAAAAAAGGCATATATAAATCATACGCATTAATACCCATGATGATACCAAACCTTTCAAAGGTGTTTAAACAACATGACCATAATATGCACAACGAAGTACATTGAATACAAACAGACTCAATATATCAACTTAACATGACACTGTGACGGTCACTATCCGCCAACTTAACCATAACGAAATATACAACCCATCCTTATGCCAGTCTCGTATCTCGAATTCAGAATCAGAAGCATATCAATCAGTCGTATTCATACGCATATGTCATGGGGTTAGAACTTTAGTCTCGCATTCCATGCGGCCTTAGGTGATCCTTTCGATACAAACACACATAAGTCAGCCTAGCCACCACAAAGTGAAGATTCAACTAGAATTCCTCCAAGGCACCAATTTGTATAACGGAAACAACACTAGCTAAAAGAACAGAAAGCCACAAAAAACTATGCACGACAGGTGTTTGAGTAAATGCTCTCAATTGTATTACTTTCTCTCAAAGAATACAAGAAACAATAAAGAATGGAATACGTTACAAGTGAGGGGGAGGCTCTTTGTTCATCATCTGGAAGAAGGCTTCTTTAGCCTCTCCTCTCTGGCCCTTAGATACAGGCCTTGTATTGCTCGATGCTACTCCGTGAACTAAGGCTTGAGCGTTACTCTCTACTTCATCGGAGTCAACTTGGTTGGATGTCATTGTTATATGAAATCATGTTTTCAAATAGTCAAAAGATATCACACTATCACAGGTTATATAATGGCATGTATAGCTAAACTCGTACACGCTACGTTCAGTCTGAGAATCGACTGAATCGTAGCTTTGGTACCAATAAATGTAACACCCCTAACCCATATCCTTCGCTAAAACAGGGTTACAGAGCATTCTTGGAGTTTACAATTCAAACGAACAGAAATTTCAAACATTTTATAACATATCAATAAACATATAAAAACCAAGTCAAACCATACATAACGTCCCTTATACAAGCCATCGAGGCCCAAAATACGCGTTAGAAACAACTCGGGACCAAATCAGAAACTCAGGGAATTTTTCAGAAAACATTGAAAATTTTCAACACTGCAAGGGTCACACGGCCGTGTGGCCAGGCTGTGTGACTCATAGGACCAAACACACGCCCGTGTCTCAAGCTATGTGGGCATTCGAATAGGGACACATGGTCGTATCTCAACCCGTGTCTGTGCCCATGTAACTCACTGACTTGGCCCACACGGCCAAGCCACACGCCCGTATGCCAGGTCGTGTACCTTTTGAAGTAACCCCACACGCCCGTGTGTCAAGCCGTGTGCTAGGCCGTGCAACAGTCTGACTTGCAACCTTTTAAAAGCTACAGGAGACACGCGGCTGTGTCACTTGGCCATGTATCACACACGGCTAAGACACATGCTCGTGTCTCTGCCCGTGTAAACGAAAATAGACCATTTTACAAGTCATTTTTCTCACCCAATTTGGCATGTACCTGCACACAATATTACACATACTTTCAAGCCAATACAAGGCATCCAAATCAATCATAAACAAGTCTTATACATATGGTATAATATCATACAACCAATATGCCCTTAGGCACCTCAAATGACAATATATAAACATGCCTAACCATGTATTCAATTTGAAAAAATAATCAACTAACTTGCATGCATGTTTGCACCATTACATACCAAATAATTTACTTACCAAAACACAACCATTTGGTACCAAAATGCCATTCCATAATTAGCATCAATGGTCATTTAAGCTATTCAAACAATGAACTAATTCTCAACAAGTCACAAGCCATATGAATTATGCATATTCATCTATCATTTCCCCTTTCATCATTCAAACACATTAAGCAAATCATCAACCATATTAAGGCTAATATTTACATGCCAAAATTAAGCTCATAACATCATCAAGTGTCAAATCACAAGCCAAACCAAATGACCATATTCACAACCAAACATATAGGCCAACATAAGCCAAATTACCTATACATGCCATTATAATGGAAATTAAACATCCAAAAGTACCAAAAGAGTTGATGGATAGTGTGATATAGCTCCGATAAGCTTCTAACCCGAACGAGCTTCTGATTCACTATAAAACATAGAAAATAGCACAGAGTAAGCATTTAAGCTTAGTAAGTTCGTAGAACTTAGAATTTAACTTACCATTTAATCAAGTAATAGGTAAGTAACAAAGCATATCCCAACACATTTTTGCCAAATGCCTAATCAAATATACACCAACCATATTAGCCATGTAAGTCCATATACATGAACCAATAATCATGTAACATCATTTCCATGTATTTCATGTGCATACCTATAATAGTTCGTATTGAACTCATATTGCTTCATAACAGAACATTGCCCGTTGAACCATTTATAATACCGTTGGATACTCGGGATAGCTCACACATATTGTGCTAGCTCATATAACTGTAATCTATCAATTCATGTACATGTATGCTCATACAAGCTATGGATCGGTATGCTCTCACGAGCTGTGGAGTATCCACAACACATGCAGGACCTCAGAAAAATCGAGTAACCTTAATGACATATCATTTGTGTCCTACAAATTCCTATGGTTCAAATGGGACTCAGTAATCGTCGTACATAATTGGATATGCAATCGGTAATTATGTAGGACAATTCACAACATTATATATATTTCAATTAAAACATATAAACACGATTAAATTACACGAACTTACCTCGACGAGTATACGTCGGAGGTAATTAATCCGAGACTTTCTCTTTTGCCCCTATCTAACTCCGTACAAGGTCTAATTGGAACTATACAGATAAATTTAACTCAATTCAACATATAATTTATTAAATTTAATCTAAAACATATTTTTGGAAAAATTACCAATTTGCCCCTATAGTTTTAATTTCTTTGCAATTTAGTCCCAGGCTTGAAAAATAAAATTCATGCAATTTTATCCCTACCCAAGCCTAGCCGATTATTCTACATACTTATAGCAACCCATATATTTCATAAATTCACAAACTATACCATGTAAAATTTATATTTTTCAATTTAATCTTTATTTGAAATTTTTACCAAAAATCACTTAACAAAAGTTGTTTATCTACCAACAACTATCCATTTTATACCATCAAACAACAAAATCAACCAATATTTTTTTATGGAAAAACTCAAATCCTTAAATAGTTTTACAAATTAGTCTCCGGGCTACCTAAATTAAGTTACAACGATCCCAAAATTGTAAAAATAATAAAAAAAGGGACAAAAATCATACCAATTTAGCAAAGATGAAGACAGTCAAACCTAGCTTCTTCCATGGATGATCTTCCATTTTAGTTTCGGTTGAAACAAGTAAAAGATGATGACTTTTTCATTTGTTCATTTATTCTTAACTTTATTTACTAATTACTTAATTAACCTTTAAAAACATTAATATTTAAACAATTGCCAAGCCATGTACATCCACTATCAAGTTAAATGGTCTAATTATCGTATAAGGACTTCCAATTTAAAGTTCTACTGCTATTTAATACCTTTAGCTACTAGTACTTAACTTTTACACTTTACGCGATTTAGTCCTTTTTATCAAATTGAGCATGTAAACGGTAAAATTTCTTATCAAAATTTTTATACAGTAATACTATCATACTGTAGGAAATAAAATAATAATAAAATAAACTTCTTGACTTTGAATTTGTGGTCTCAAAATCACTGTTCTGAAAGTACATGACCTCGAGAATCATGGTGAAATATTATGCACATTCCGAGGCATTGAATACCCTCTAAAGCACACTTCTGATGAAATTTACATGATTTTTGAAACACGCTTTCGAGCATCGAATAACGTTTCAGTATCATTATTCGGTGAAAGCGCGTCTTGAGAAACAAATTTTGATGCATGAATTCCCTCTCTTATTGTTCTATTTTCCTATTAAAGTATTGAAATATTCATAACTTAGGCACGCAGCAAATTCCTATCAAACATTGAACAGTTGAGTTACGAGAGTCGTTTGCATTTCTTTGGACAATCGTCAGAAGATTTTCTTGCTTCTGCTAATCCAATTCGTAACTGATATTGAAATGAGTCGATGAATGAAGTTCGTCATTTACTATGGCGGTCAAATTTGTAATACGGAAACCGGGTGGTATTTGTAGGAGCCTATTTCGTGGAATTGGTGTTCAATCGTGTCATTCAATTGTGTGAGCTATAGAAAAGAATCAAGAGGAAATTGGGGGGTTGAGTCGGGGAAGAATTTCAAGGTTGCAATGTAGATATCTTGCTTCCGTTGACTCTTATAAATATGAGCTATTTGATGTGAAAGGTGAGCTCGAGAACAAGGCGATCATATGATCGCACTACTCAAGTGAAAATGTTGTAATGGAGTTATATGTCAAGTTTGTTGAGGCTGATGGAGTTGGTCCATCTTCAACCACCGTTGCAGCTAATGTTGGAACCGAAACTGAAGCAGAAAGTTCTACTACACAGTTTTGTGGTGGGTTCACTGGCTTGTTACAAAGCTCTTGCTATGATGTCCTCGAAACGTTTAGGGGTAGACATTCTTCGGTTCCTGGCACAAATTTAAACTTCAGAGCTTACTACTAGTTGAAGTATGAGTCTAGAACCTTGACACTCAAGCTCGACATTCAATCATTGCGTTCAATTTCAACTTTGATGGATTGATGTCCTAGGGCGAAAGCACTTATATTAGGAGGCATCGAACTACATCAACCACCAATCTGCTATAGATTTTAGCGGGTACATGGGGTATAGAGGAATTGATACTTACTCCTTACGAATGGGTTTTGGCGAGAGTACATTGAACCTCCACTCCACATAACCAACATCAACCTCTCAACTGAGGGTGGTTTAGAGTTTCGATAACTATCACACAGAACACCTGGTCATGCAAGCTCATTGTTAAATGTACTAGTATTGGAAGTTGGAACAGAATACCCAAACAAATATGTTTTCCTTATTGCATTGAAAAGATACAATTTCAAGAACAGTGTGAACTACAACATCAGAAGTCCCATTCGAAGAAATTTTACGGAAAGTGCACAATGTGCTATGGGAGGTACAAATGGAAAATCATGGAATTTTTGTGGAAAAATCAAATTGTGGATGATAAAGAAGTATTTTGGCTTACATACTTGTGTTACAATAAATGCGTAGTGTTATCACTATATTTTCTGACATGATGTAACCTAGTTGGGGTCTTCGTTCTTTTTTATTACGTAACTTTAGCTTGTAATTTGCAAGTGTAAGTTAGGATCATCCCAAGCTAGACTCGAGCATGATTTTTGATATTATTCTATCGATGGTGAATATGAGTCCCAAGATTCTCGTCCCAGTGTTGATTGCCAACATCTGTAGTCAGCATGATTACACACTATTATACTACAAAATGTGGGTCTCTAAAGAAAAGACTATGGATAAGTTGCATCACGGCTGAGATAGTTCGTACAACTATTTATAGCAATGGTGTCAGGTACTGGACCGGTACGTACCAAGCTCCGTAACAGATTTGGAAACACACCTAACGTACTTTGGTGATCGTCTGGTCTCTGGGAAAAAAGTATTCCACTAACTCTTTTGGACCTTCAATCAATGCAATGAAGCTTTCCAGCACTACAAGCCTTTTGTACAAATTGACGACACTTGGCTGTACAGGAGGTATCAGCATTGGTTGTTGATTGTCGTTGCCCAGGATGGTAATCGGAAGATTCTACCTATTGTGTTTGCAATAACTCCCTTCGAAAAGACAAATGACCAGGATTTCTTCCTTAGCCAATTACGCCGCCGCATTTGCCTGTAGCCCGACATATGTGTCATATTAGATACGGGAATCTAAAGTTGTCTACTATTGAGTGGCAGGGTAGTCTTTGGGATCGCACTCACTATTGGTACTTCATACGACATGTCAGATCCATCTATCACACAGAATGGCTTTCGAAAAGTGAGCAAGATCAAGTCATTGACATGGGTATGGAGTTGCCATTATTTCCATGATCCTGCTATACTTTATTTCGTTCATTGTGTGCATTCATGGGTATACTTTTTTCAACATGGTACGAGCTCATCCAACATCATTTCCATTTAATGTTGGACAACTTACACGCCATCAACAGCTATGATGCAACGTACCTCACGAACATACCCTTCAAACAGTGGACACAATCATATGACGGGGGTCTACGGTACAAGCACATGACAGTGAACTTAGCCAAATGCATCAATTTCGTATTGAAGGGGATGCGTCATTTACCAATAGCCTTGATTGTCAAAGAAACATACTTTCGTCTGATTGTCTTATTTCCAAAGCGGACGACGACAAATGCTCAAAAGATAGCAGGCGACCATGTTTGGTGCAAGGATGTAATGAAAGAAATTAGACGAAACACAGTGAGAGCAAACACAATATATGTAGTTTGTCACTTGAGCTGAAACCTGGAATTTCAAGCTAAGGAGCATGCTAGGCCCGACCTGGACATGTTAGGGGCATCATATCGTGTCAACATAACAAGAGGAACTTGTGATTGTAAAAGGTTCCAAGCACTTCAATTCTCATGTGCACATGTAATTATTGTATGTGCGAACCTACGAATTGAGTACACGCCTTATATCAACGATGCGTACAGACTGAAACGCATGCACAGTGTATGGAGTCTAAATTCCCACCCATCCCAGATGAGAGAATGTAGCCACCAGTGTTCAGTGTGTTGTACAAGTTAGCGCCTTAATGTGTACTAATATGGATATTAGGAGAGGGAAAATCAGCAGAAGTTATACGAGTACTATAGAAACTTGGGGCATATGAAGGCAACATGTTTTGTATTGAGGGGTACATTGGGGCCTCAACGTCGCTAGCATTCATTTTAGGTGTAAAAAAATATTCTTTCTTTTTAACTTGCATTTCAACTGTATTTGTCACTATCTACTAGTTTGATAAAGGTGCTTATGCAAAGTTATATATTTCATATTAAATATTAAATATATAGAAATTTACGTATAATTTACATTAAAATTTAACAAATATAAATATAAGTTACACTAGAAATATATAAAAAAAATTACCATTTCTTTATTGATGTCATCTATATTTACATTGCAAAAAGCAAATAAAAAATACATCATCGGTGTCATTGAGCCAAATGTTTACCGTAGGGCAGTGGTTAACGGGTGCAAGCAACATTTCTGCACACAACTAGTGGCGTCAACTCCTCCATTTGATCGTCACCATCGTCCTCATCTTTTTCGTCTTCACCTGTACCCTCATGCTCATCTATGCCTCTACCCTCGTGTGCTCATCTCTGCCTTAATGAATACCCTCGGCTTCGCCTTCGTCTTCATCTCCATCACCTTCTTCCATACTTGAGTATAGTGTTGTTCTAGCCTCCTAGCGTGTGTCTTCCACTCCATGATGAGTTGGTTGTGTTGATGTCTATTGTGTGTAAATATGTAATGCAAATGGGCAAGTGTACACATCGATTCAAGTAATATAATGATGAGTGAGGATCGTCTCCACAGGGATTGAAAATTGATTGCAATTGATAAAGTATTACTGTAGGTTTAACTAATTAAACTGTGCAAAAGAAATAGAATATAAATTGATGAAGGGAATTAATGAATAAACTAATAATATCAATTATAACTGAAAAAATGAAAAAACAATCTAAATGTCATGGCAATTCACAAAGAATAAGTAAAGAGTATTTTTGTTGTTGAATGATGAAGGCTGGAATTACTCAGGAAATATTTTCATAACATAATAATGCCATGAAAAAATTTTAACTAACTACTGCCTAGAGAATTACTACTACAGTCTACTTCTTTTGAAAGTTAGACTTTAGTTATTATCCCGAGTCTGTGTATGTCTACAAGACTAACAAATGATAATCGCACTAACGTTCTTTATCTATATAGATCACAACTTCTATATCTAAAGTGCTGCAATTATTCTTTCGAATGCTTGCCTATATCAATTGATTAATAATCTGATTAATCCTTTCAGATTCTAATCCATCTAAGAACATAACATACAGTCAACTATGTCTAGGGTTTGCATGCATGCATTCAAAATAAGCATAAATTGAATGAAATAATAATTTTAATCAAAATCATATCATAGGCATTATAGATAATTCAATATCACCCAAGTAATTCCAACCCAAAGATAATTATCTCATGGGTTGGGCAATGAAATCCAAACTTAAATCATTCAACAACATTCTTCAGGGTTTATGAATCAAAGAAATTAAAACCAAGAAAAACATAACAAAGGCAAATCTGTAGGAAGTTCTCGCTACACTTTAGCTTCTTCTTAAGATTTTACGCAAAATCCAGGTCAGATTTCTCTTCCCCTTCTTCGCGTCTGTGATCTCCTCTTTTTAGCTGCTATCCTTTTTTTCTCTTCTGAATTTTCCACGCAATTTCTCCACAAGATTTTGTTGTAGAGAGAAAAATCGCTCTCTTTCTTTTCTTTTCTCCACACAATCTGTGTGTCCTTCTTATCTTCTCTCTCATCTTTTTATAGGGTAGATATGTCCCTCTTAGCACACATATTTTTCTCCTCTTTTTTAGGGTGATTTATTTGGTACATGTACAGCTGGCTGAGAGTAACATGGATTGAGTGTTGCGGCATTTTCCTAGAATTGCAATGACATTTTTGTTAGCAATCTATCCCACTATTTTCCATGGTAATGTTTCACCTCCTTTGTTCTCTTTTCCTCTTTCTCTTTTCCTTTTTCTTGCCTATTTCATCCTACCTGCACTTACTACCAAAGACTACCGAAACTCTTTCCAGCAATTAGAAGTAACATAAATTTATAGTTAAAACACAATCCAAGCTTTAGTATGTAATACTCTAGTAATAAGTCTAAAATGCAAACATATTTTCTTGTAATCAAAATTTTCTTGTTGACTTTGAGGATTGTCTTGTGGTAAAGTTACCTTTGATGATTGAAAGAAGGGTTATATTCTTAGAAAATGTACTCTAGATGCTCTTGATTTGCCTAGGCTAAAAAATGTATTGCTAGCGGAAGATTTGAAAGAAAATCTAGTAAGTATAAGTCAATTGGGTGATCAAGGTATAATGGTCAACTTTACCAAAAGTGGATGTGAAGTCTCTTTCAAGACAAAATAGAAGCCCATGAAAGGAGTCAGGACTTTTGATAATTGCTACAAGGTGCTCCAATCTATGAAGTGTAGCAAGGCAAGTGTCTCTGAGTTAGAACTATGGCACGCGAAGCTTGACCATGTGCACTACAAAGGACTTCAAAGACTGATCCAGTTCGAGGTTGTCAAGGGTATTTCTAAATTGAGTAGTGATGTTCCAAAAGCGTGTAGCAGTTGTTTAAAGCGTAAAAAACATAGGGAGAAGCATCAAATAGTCTCACAAGTTTAGACATCTAAGCCACTGGATCTGCTTCACATGGATTTGATATGCCCTATGTAGATAAAAAGTATTGGTGGCAAGAGATATGTTTTAGTGTATGGATAACTACTCACAGTACATTTGGGTGAGATTTCTGAAGGATAAGTCTAACATTTTTGAAGCCTTCAAGAAGTTGTGTAGGACCTTGATGAATGAGAAAGGTCGAGTGATAAGCATGAATAGAAGGATCAAATGCGACCATAGAAAGGAGTTTGAGAATAATGATTTTATTGCTTATTATGAGAACAAATGAATCAACCATGACTTTTTTGCTCCAAAAACTCCACAACAAAATGGAGTTGATGAACGCAAGAATATAATAGTTCAAGAAATGGCTAGAGTGATGCTCAATAGTAAGGGTGTTGCTCACAAGTTTAAGGCTAAAGTAGTTAACACAACTGCTTATATGATCAATAGGGTTCATTTAAGGCCTAAGACTTAAGTCACCCTTTATGAGTTGTGGAAAGGAAGAAAACCAAGTGTGAAATACTTTTATGTTTTTGGAAGTACCTGTTTCATTCTAAAAGATCGAGAGCATCAAGCGAAGTTTGACTCCAATTCTGATGAATGTGTGTTTCTGAGGTATGCTACAAACAGTAGAGCTTATAGAGTCTACAATAAGAGAACACAAAAGGTGATGGAGTCCATAAATATGGTGATCGATAATGAAGGATCTTGTAAAAGCTATCAGGTAGAAGATGATCCTCTAAAATCCCTAGTGGAAGTTGTAATGCCAACTTCCAGTAACCACTTAAAGACAACTGATAGACTTGACGATGAGAGGAAGAAAGATGAAGATGAAACTGAGACAAAGAGCATTGTAAAGATTTTGACCAACTTCAACCCTCTTTAAGAGTTAGGAAAACTTACTATACTAGTGATATTATTTGTAACATCCATGATGATGTTCAAACGAAAGGAAAACCTAGATAAAATTATTGAGACATTGTGAGGTTTGCATGTTATACATCTCAATTTGAACCTAAGTGAGTTGAAAAAGCATTGAAGGATGAAAAATGGATCCAAGCCATGCAGGATGAGCTCCAACAATTTGAGAGGAATGAAGTTTGGAAAATTGTGCTTAGACTTATTGATTGCAATATGATTGGGATTAAATGGATCTTCAAGAACAAAACCAATGAGTTGGGGAACATAACGAGAAACAAAGTAAGGCTAGTAACACAGAGGTACATATAGGTAGAAGGAATTGATTTTAATGAAACCTTTGTATCAGTGGCAAGACTTGAAGCAATCAGGATGTTGCTTGTTGTAGCCACTCACCTTGACATTAAACTATATCAAATGGATGTCAAGAGTGTCTTTCTAGATGGTTACTAAAGGAGGAAGTCTATATGGCTCAACTAAAAGGTTTTGAAGACCCTACACATTTGACTATGTGTACAAAATTGAGTAAAGTCTTGTATGGTCTCAAATAAGCACCTTGTGCATGTATGAAAAGTTGACTCAGTTCTTTATTGGCCAAAGTTTTTAAAGAGGATTAGTTTGATAAAACCTTGTTCATTAGAAGGCAGAAAAGGTCAACTATTTTGGCTCAAATCTAAGTCGATGATATAATATTTGGATCCATTTCAATAGTAGTAAAAGACTACTTTCTGAAGCTTAAGCAATGAGAATTCGAGATGAGTATGATTGGTAAATTGATTTATTTTCTTGGATGTTAGATTAAGCAAATGAAGGATGAAAATTTTCTTTCACAAGAGAAGTATGCAAAAAAATTTGGTGAAAAATTTTGGCTTGGACACCAATGATAATTAGTAAAAAACTCTCCAAATATAAGAAGGGAGTTCCCACTTCAAAGACCACTTATAAAATCATGATAATTGGAGCAAACCTAGACAAACAATTTTTCTATTCAGTTTTTAGCTTTTGTTTCTTTTCATGTTTCTTTTCAGTTTTCATGATAATCAGAACTTTTCTATTCCAATGTGAAGACAATTACGAGCAGAGATTGTTCGAAATCGTGCTTCAATATTTATTCATGAGCATTCTCCTATCTCTTCTCTTCTCTTCTATTCGCTTCTATTATTTTATTTATCTCTCATTAATTTGGCCAATTAATCATTGTATAAATATTAGAATAGATTATTGTGCTTATATCATATCTTGCATGATTCAATTAGTAAACTATTTTATTTGTTAAGTAATTATTTATTTAAAATTGATTGTTTATTCAAGAGTACTTAGTATATTAGGGAGTGACGTCCTTAATAGAATTATCGAAACAGGTGAGACCTGGAGGGTATCCTGTCGTGTATAACTTGTGTCAAGCAATGAAACCGGAAGGGAACCCGTATGCCTAGGAAGAAACCGGAAGGGTGACTTAGGTGGTAATCCTTAGTGAAGATGAATCTGGAGGGTAGTCTTAGCTAAGGGTGATAAATAACTCAATCTAGGATAATTAATTATTTAATTATATAATTAGGGATTTAATCAATCGGAGGATAGAGGCTTGCATAATTGACACTAGGAAAGGAAATTCCATTAGGTTAATTTAGTTTGTTTAATTAAAATACTAATTTGGATTCGCACTGCTAATTCGTGACTCGATTATATTAACAATTATTTTCTGTAATTAATTTAATATTAATTTCTCCAATCTATAATCTCTTGGGTACGATCCTCGAAATACTTATTAGTGTTTTGTTGTAAACTTTACTATATTACAGTTTGACCCATACGCTGACAAACACCGCCATTCTAATTTTATATATTTTTGGTGTACTATTTTTACTATAAATAATAACACGTTTATAGACGGTCAAATTGCCAAAGGAGGATATTATTGAGGCAAGATGAGTTGGTTGTTACTGAGTGACACTCGGCAGTGCCAACTACAGACTACCACAAAGGTAGTTTTGTAATACCCCCTACCCGTATTCGTCGCTGGAATAGGGTATGAGGCATTACCAGATTTTACCGAATTAATTTTCTATTATTACGAGTTAAATACTATTCATTTATCGAAACATGTCATACGTCCCTTGGATGGGCCTCTGAAGCCCAAAACATACATCGGGACTAAACCGAGATTAAATCGAAACCATAAGAATTTTTTTATGAACTCAATATAACCCCTTTATAAATTTCTAACCTTCCCTGCAATTTTAAACCGAGACTAATTTAAACCAACCAATTCATTTCAACATATTTTCAAGATAGATTCAAACATATCCATAAGAAAACCTCATCAGATATCAAAACCAAGATTTGTTAGCCATACCAATGGCTAACCTTACATTTATTTCACATTAACATTTACTTTATTAGCTTATACATGTCATTGATTTCCAAAATAAAGTTTCTTTATATATCGAAATCTTGAGGTTGATAGTGTGATGCGTCTCTGACCAAATCCAACCTCTGAGCTCTTAACACTACAAAACAGGGGAAAAGGAAACAAGGTAAGCACTTTGTGCTTAGCAAACTCATGTAACAAGAATTATACTTCCCTAATATTTTCAATACAATGCAATAAACATTCATACATCCATTCAATGCATTATTCCTCCGACATGCACAAACTCAACATTCAAGTTAGTTCAATAATTTTCATGTATCAATAATATATATACCATGATTTGATGAGCTCATCAATACCATGATTTCTATTCCCTTGTTATTTTTCCATATTTATCCCGTTGAATTTCTCAGAACTTTGATGGATTTTCAGAGGTACACTTTAGTGTACAAATTTGGGACCGTCAATTCGTATTCATGTGCATACATTTCCATTTCAGATAGCACACTCCCGCGAAACTCATCTTTACAGTGGGATTACCAGTCCAGGCTAAATCCCCTATAATATAAACTCATAGAGTATTGTCAGGATTACCAGTCCAGGCTAAATCCCCTACAATGACAATTACTCTAATGAGCTTGGATCTGAATTACCAGTCCAGGCTAAATTTAGACCCTAATTTGGATTACTCATCCGGGCTAAATCCATTTTACACATATTCTTCGGGAGAGCTATATCAGGATAGGATCACCCGTCCGAGAAAGATCCTTTTTACCGTCAATTCCTTTTCAGAGATCCATCAAATTTTCCTTTCCTTGAACTGGGATATATTTTCTCTTTTCATCAAGAATATCAATACTTCATCAATTATCATACAATAAACATCCAAATCATATTCACATCAAGAAAAATATATTTCAAGCATTTAAGAATATAATTCAAGTTACACGAACTTACCTCGATACTTGTTCGTATGCAAAAATCTACTAATCCCGATCTTTTTTTGTTTCCTCAATCTAGCTTCGTATTTGAATTTTCTGGATTTAAATAAATAAATTTAATCATTAATTTAATACATTTCATGTTCATATGTAACATTCTATATAATTCCATTATTATTTATAATTCATTCAGAGTTGTCTCCTTGAGTCATAGTCACTAAATTATTTATATCTTCAGTTATGGAACTCCAAATTAAGATCCACTAATTTTCCTCGAAACTAAACTCACATATCTTCTTACCATAAAATTTTAAGAATTTTTGGTTTAGCCAATAAGTACAGTTTATTCTTTAAAATCATCCCTATTTTGCTGTCCAATAGTTTTGACCCTTCTTCACTAAAAAGTAATTATCTCCTCTTACAGGATTCGGATGATGTTCTCGTTTATTTCGTTTGAAAATAGACTCATTAAGGATTTTAAAAATATAAATTTAATCCCACTAATTATTTTTCTCCAATTTTTTATGAATTTCCAAATTTAGAATAGGGAAACCCGAAATCATTCTGACCTTGTCATAGAAAACCTATTATATCTCATGATTTACAATTCCATTGCTTACACCGTTTCTTCTATAAGAAACTAGACTCAATAAGCTTTAATTTAATATTTTATTCATCCTATAATTCGATCTCTAAAATTTTTGGTGATTTTTCAAAGTTAGACTATTGCTGCTGTCCAAAACTGTTTTAGTGCCAAGTGTTGATTTCCATTTTACCCCAAATTTCACAATTCATACAATTCAGTCCTTGTTCAATTAACCCCTCAATTAAGCTATTTTTTTTCTCAATTAATACTTTACCTAGACATTATAAGTTATTTCACAACTATTGAAATTCAAAATTTCCACATAAAACCCTAACTTCAAACTCTTTTACAATTAGGTCATAAACATTCACTTTCTATTCAATTCTTTCAATAAAATCGGCATATAAACAATTTAAAGCTCTAATTCCATGCTAAATTATCATATACTTCCAGCACATATTCATAACAACTTTCAATTTCATTCATAAAATCTAAAACTAATGAATTCAAGAATTGAAATTATTTGCAGTAAAAATGTGAAAAAACCAGCTTAAGGAAACCTTCTATGGTGTTTTTGCTGATGAGAATACAGAAAAATAAATAGAAATCTAGGTAATTCCACTTTAATCCTAACTTTATTAAGTAAATTTTGTAATATTCCAATTTTACCCTTAATTCTCCTTATTTTCTTGTTGATTTCATGCCATTGCCGTCCAGCCCAAATAGTCCTTGGGTCTATTTGGCTTTTAAGCCCTCTTTCTTTTATCATTTAAGTTATTTAATCATTTCCCATAATTTTGCAGTTGTTACAATTTAGTCTTTTTTGTTTCATTAACAATCGAAACTTTAAAATTTCTTGACGAAACTTTAATACTAACTTATTAACACTTCATAAATATTTATAAAAATATTTATGGCTCAATTAAAAATCTCTAAGGTCTCGATACCTCATTTTTTATTCTAATTATTTTAATATTTATTTCTAGTATACTATTCACTATTTCAAAAATTTTCCTAACTTCACATTTAACTTATACTCACTAAATTAATAATATTTTCTATTCACTTGTAGAATTTAGTGATCTTGAATCACCGTTCCGACACCACTGAAAATTCAGGCCATTACAAGTTTATTATTTGCCTTATTTCGATTGACAATTTAATAAAGAAAATCTTTAGACCTACTAATGTGTTGCATTATTGAAGATACTATGGTTTATCTATGAGAACTAACCATTTCTATTATAATTTTCATTTTTAGTAAACTAGCAACTTAAGGTAGGAAGAATATTAGAAAATTTCAATGACGATTTCAGCTTGAGTTAACATTTGTCTAGCATGTTTTGACTTTTACATACTTTTTTATAAATAATTATGTCTTTGTTATATTTTCTATGACTTTTTTATACTAATAATATAAAATAAATAATTATATTCTTCATTGGTATGTCAGCCAGATTATATACCAAAATGGTATACCAAAGGCAGTGGAGGGTGGTGCATAGGTGACACCACCCTTTTTTTTCTGAAAAATATTTTTTTAAAGTTTAAAAAATAATTTTATATTATTGGTGCCTTATTGGTAGGCGGCACCACAAAAAATACGAGTTTATACCAAACCTAGTATCAAGTACGCAGCTAGTAGGATAAGGAAATGGTGCCACATTAGTAGGCGGCACCAATCACGCCTCCCTAACAAGTGGCATTGGTGCCAGCGGCATGTCCCCTTCGTCAACTGCGCAGATGCACTACAGATGCAGTGCTAGGCCCGGTCAAAGCACAGGAAGAAAGAGGGAGAGGAGAAGAGCAGATGGGGGACCTTATAACCATGGTCCCCCTCGTGGAGAAGATTCAGAATAGAGGGAGAAAAGAAGAAAGAAAGGAAAGGAAAGGAAGGAGAAGAAAGAAAGAAAAAAAAAGAAAAGAAATGGAAGGTATTTTATTATTTTTTTAATTTAAAGGGATTAGTAATTTTTTTAAATAGAAGGGATTAGTTAATATTTTTTATGTTGTTTTTAATTTATTGTAAAGTTTTTTGGTTAGTAATTATTGTAAATTGTTTGTGTTTAGTTTAGTATATATTATGATTTTTTATGAATGTAAATTTTTTTATTTTTTAATTATTTTAAAGTTATTTCGTTAGTAATTTATGATTAGGTTATAAATTATTTGTGTTTAGTTTAGTGTTTATTGTAATTTTTTATGAATGTAAATTTTTTTTGTTTTTTAAATTATTTTAAAGTTATTTTGTTAGTAATTTATGATTAGGTTATAAATTTTTTGTGTTTAGTTTAGTGTTTATTATGATTTTTTATGAATGTAATTTTTTTTGTTTTTTTAATTATTTTAAAGTTATTTTGTTAGTAATTTATGATTAGGTTATAAATTGTTTGTGTTTAGTTTAGTGTTTATTGTGATTTTTTATGAATGTAATTTGTTTTTTCAATTACTTTAAAGTTATTTTGTTAGTAATTTATGATTAGGTTATAAAGTATTTATTTAGTTTAATGTGTATTATGATTTGTTATAATGTAATTTTATTTGTTCTTTTATTTATTTGAATTCTTTTTTGATTTATTGGAATGTTGATCAAATTTATTTTTATATATTTTTATAGGTTGTTTGAAAGAAACTAAACAGATATGTTTCTATTTTATTTTTTGTTGATTCGTATGTTTTTTATGTTTAGATAGTTTATGTTTATTTTAATTATATTAGTATTGTAAACTAACATAATTTTTTTATGTAGGTAAAATATGAGAATTTATGAGATCTTTTTATTGTAATTATATTATTATTGTACTATATTTATCATATTATTTACTGTATGTATAATATTAATGTGTTTTGATAATTATTAAAAATGGACCCTCTAAAAATTAATAATCAAAATTTGTTATTCTCAACAAATTGTTGGGGTGTCTCGGTTTTGTATTTTAATATTGTTTCTCCTATTATTGGAGTAAAAAGGCTCAACTCCAAATTATTTACCTACCGTACTGTGTTTTTTGCAACAAACTAATTGAATTCCTTTTTTTAAAAAAAATTGTAGATTTGCAAAAAATAGGTTCTTTGATTAATAATTGAATTCCTTTGCTATAACTTACTTGGATGCTCGCCCAGTGAGGGGAAATTTACGGGTTTGAAGTTTTCATGGCTAAAGGTCAATTTTGAGCATTTACTGAGTACAGTTATTAAATGGGAGGTGATATACGCCGTTCAAGCATACATTATGCACATTATAAGGGGTGTACTCATGCCGGATGCAAATAACAAGGTCCACTTGATGTACTTGCTCTTATTATCTGATTTGTATAACATTCGTTCGTATAGTTGGGAGTCCGCAGTGTTAGCTATGTTGTATCGCGAACTTTGTCATATGAAAAATCTTTCTGCCGTGGACATAGGCGGATGCCTTATACTGCTACAGTCTTGGGCGCTTTACCGGATGTCATTCTTGGCATTGATTAGTCACCAATCATATGTATTTCCACTTGTGAATATGTGATAAATTTTTACTCATTATAGCAATTATTTGACATTTTTTCGAATGATATTATTTTAACAATTTGTTTTCATAGATAGAGTACTCATCTAGTTTAGGAGGTCATACACGGTTCCGATTTATCGTATAATGATTGAGAATCGTGCTCGAAAGGAGGTAAGTTATTTGAATATTCGAGACATTTTATTATTTTATCTTACTCGACTCACGTTAATATAACCATGTTATTAATTAAGCAGTCCATCTGGATGCCCTATTTTGCCCCGGAAATTATGGAGGGTATTTTCTCGTTTGCCCACGTCCAATCAGACCTATGGTGCATTAACACACCCATTATCAATTTCCAAACAGTGGAGTGGTATCACGAGGACTGAGTACTCTGGCAGTTTGATTACATATAGTATATCTCAACACTGTCAGTATAATTGGGGGACATCCAGGGGAATAACAAGAGGGGGAACATGGAAATGATTGGGCGATAGTGCATGAACAATAAATTTTAATGTAGAACAACCAGTTAGGGCAAATACCTTAGATGGATCGTGCTTTAGATCTGCAGCCCTCGTTAGAGCACAAACAGTGGTACTTTGAGATGGAAAAACTATATTTATTTGGTAGGCAGTCGATGATAGTCCCCCTGCACATGACACGACTTGAGCAACCCTCTTATCCCCTTCCACATCCACCTCTTACACCCGAGCCAGAGCCAGAGCTACACTCTAGGGATAGTTCTTATCATCTAGAGTTGAGGGCAATGACTATTTCTCGGGCTTTTCAGGCCACGGATATCATTCAAAGTTTGATATCTTCAGCCTACTACCACTGTAGTACTCCACTCCTCCCGGCTCAAGTTCATCTTTTTCCGGGAAATATGTTGCTCTAGCTCGTACGCTGTGTATGTATTAAGAAAAAATAAGTTACAGTCTTGCCCTAAAACATTAAAACATATATTGAAAAGATAATGTCATCCTTTACCCATTATCACAACTTGTCTCCGCCAGTCTGCATTCTTATAATCTCAGCAAAAGTTAGTTGCGATGTGCCGGATGCAGTAAACAGATCTCCATGGTACACCAGAATGCTTAATGGCGGTAATTAATCATTTCCCTCTATCGAAGATGATGCAAATATTATCGTTACTAATAACATACCTCTGTAGGTTCGTAAGGAAGAATTCTCATGATTCCATGTTCTCCTTATCCACAATGGCAAACATTATCGGGAGCACATTCTTGTTCCCGTCTTAAGCAACCACAAGAAGCAGGAGTTGCGTATATTTGTCGTATAGTCAGGTCCCATCTACTTGCACAAATAACTTGCAGTAGGGAAATGCACGCACACATGGATCAAATGTCTAAAACATCCGTTGAAATTTTTTTTTCCCGATTATAATTGGTCATCTGGGCCATAATAAGGTCGTGTCTACAACTCAATTACAGTCCCCAGCACGTACTCCAGCATAGCAGCTATCCATCCTTGTAGCTCATTGTACGATGCATCAAAATCTCCGTACAATTGCTCCATTGCCATTTATTTAGTTATCCATGCCTTCCGGTATGATACTCGATACTGGAATCGTGCCTCCATTTCGACAATCAGTACCAAAACTTTAATGGTCGTCATGTCCTTCACCATTGACATGGTGCACGTATAAATAGTTTTTGTAACACCCTTTACCCAAGTCCTTCGCCGGAGTCGAGCATGAGGCGTTACTTGACTTAACTTACAAAATTCAGGGCATAAAATTTTACTTTTGAAATTAATTTCACTATTCACAACAAAGTTGTCCACCTGCGCAACAGTTACAAAATTAATTATAACTCGAGCTACAAAACTCAAAATTTAGATCCGTAAATTTTCCTTGAAATAAGACTCATATATTTTTTACCAAAAATTTTTCAAAATTTTTTGTTCAGCCAATTAGTACATTTTATTAGTTAAAATCTCCACTGTTTCACTGATCGACTGTCCTGACCTCTCGTCACTAAAATATAATTATCTCATTGTAAACAATTCATATGGTGATCTCACTTGTTTCTACAGAAACTAGACTCAATAAGGAATATATAAATATAAATTAAAACTCATAAATATTTTTTTTTACAATTTTTAATGATTTTCCAAATTCAGAATAGGGGATTCCAAAAACCACTTTGACCTTGTCTAACTAAAAGGAAAATATCTCAGAATACATAATTCCTTTGTCTATACTGTTATTTTTCTAGGAAAATAGACTCAATAAGATTTAATTATATATATCATTTACTCTCTAATTCATTTACTACTATCCTTGGTGATTTTTCAAAGTCATGTCACTGCTGCTTTCCCAAAACTGTTTCACTACCAAATTTTACTTTTTCATGATTTCTATGCATAATTTATCACCTAAACATTTATAACAACAAACACCTTCATACTTAGCCATTTTAATAACTATTCATCATCAAATATTTACATATCATCTTTTGGTCATAATTTAAGAATATACAATCGAAATGACTAAGTCCCTATACATGCCATAGCTCGAAACATTTATCGTCTTAAAATACCAAGTTGTGGTGGTTGATAGTGTGAACACTCTCTGACGTCTTCAAGATCCCGACTATGCTTGATAATACTATATGAAAGAAAAAGAAATAAAAGAAGTAAGCATAAAGCTTAGTAAGTTTACAAGTAAATAAATAACAACATTTAACACAAATAATGACATGCAAGTATCATGTTCTTAAGTTTCCTCTTTACTTACTCTCATTTAGATACCTATTTAGATAGCTTAAGATTACAACTTACTCTTCTCTTGCTGAAATATTGGTTCTCACTGATATCAAAACATATTCTTAACTCTTATAACTCACCTGAAGTTGCTAATTATACTTTTACTTGAACTTCCATAGAACATAATCTGTTTTCTAACCCATTGAGCCACATTGGAATAATAAGTATACTTGGGTCTCATATCTGATAATAACATGCCAAAGCCATGTCCCAGACATGGTCTTACATGGGATGTTTCCTGTACTGCCAATGCCATATCCCAGATATGGTCTTACATGGGAGTCCTCATATTGGTGCCCATGCCATGTCCCAGACATGGTCTGACGGGGGACCTCTCATCTCGGTGCCAACGCCATGTCCCAGACATGGTCTTACATGGGACCTCTTATCTCGATGCCAACGCCATGTCCCAAACATGGTCTTACATTGGACCTCTTTTCCCAAATGTCATGACATTTGTATCCGATACATTCCTAATGTTTCAACGGGACTTTTTAACACTGATTCTCTGTCATCTCATACTTAAGTCAATATTAAATAATTTCAAAAAAAATACATAATTGCTGGAAAATAGCAGCATTAATAATAATTATTAAAATATTTTATTTATTTACCATAAACTTACCTCGGTACAAAATTTGACCAAATCTAACAACTTAGTCCTTTATCTTTTTCTTTCCCCGGTCTAACTCGAAATTTCGTTCTTCTTGATCTATAATAGCAAATTTACCTTATTTAATATTCACATTCATCAAAACAATCCTTGACTCGAACTTTGGAAAAATTACGATTTTACCCCTAAACTTTTGCATAATTACACTTTTTCCCCAAAGCTCAAAAATTAAACTTCATCTCTTATTCTTATGTTTTATGACATGCTGAACATTTTTCCCATCTATGACAACATCAAATACCCACTCTAGCATGTACTTATGAACATTAGGTATTTTTTACCGATTAAGTCAATATACTCGTTTTCACTTAAAATCGACTAGCAAAAGTTGTTTAACATAATTTAAAGCTTCATATTCTACCATAAAACATCAAAATAAACACATTTCACCTATGGGTATTTTTCCAAATATAAACCCTAGGTTAAATTATTGCTAGAATAAGCTAATTCAAGTTACCGAGACTCTAAAAACGTAAAGAACATTAAAAACGGGGCTTGGAATCACTTACTATGGAGTTTGGAAGCTTGAAAACCCTAAATATGGCTTCCCCCTTGCTATTTTCGTTCACCATGGACAAGATGAGCACATTTTTCCATCTTTTTTCCTTTTTAATTCTTTTTATTACTAAATAACCAAATTGTCCCTAACTTAAAAAATTTCCTATTTCACTTATCTCATGTCCATTTTTGTCTACCAACTTAACCAATGGTCTAATTACTATATAAGGACCTCCAAGTTAAGGTTTCATAACAATTGGACACCTCTAACATGTAGAACTCAATTTTTGCACTTTTTACAAATTAATCCTTTTGACAAAATTGAGTGCCCAAACGTCGAAATTTTTGAACGAAATTTTCACAAAATCATTCTGTGAAATCGTAGACCATAAAAATATAAGAAAAATAATTTTTTTCTCATCGAATTTGTGGTCCCGAAACCACTGTTCCAACTATGCCCAAAATTGGGATGTTATAGTTTTTGAATCAAGCTTCTAATGATCTTCTATCATATGTGTTGAACTGCATGTGTGAGGCCCAACAAATTTTCGTATCTCTCACATCTGTGACTTTTAGATAAATACGGCTCGTACCCATCAATTGTAGCCCTCCGTCGACCTCCAACACTTTTCAATATATAATGTCGGTTTAGACACGGTGACTTTGTAGTCCACTAACACATTCATGCGATACTGCTTAATGGCAAATACACACTCTTCCTTGCTTTCGAATCTCTGGCCCATGAACAACTCCTCAAGATCGAAACCTACGGCTAGTCGGTGAGCAGGTAGTATATCAAGATACTTTAAGAACTCGGCTGCGTACGTCGCATCGGGGTCTATGAGCGACATGTGTGCCCCAGGATTATTGTGTATCACAATACGTCGAATCTAGTTCCTGACTAGAAACGTGTTAACGTTTCCATCGTCATTCATGCTTTCATCATCAATATCATCCGGGACCCCATCCATATCAGGATCACTATCACTATCACTATCACTATCAACCTTATGATCAGAAGGATCACAACTATCGTATCCATCCTCGCCAACTACATCAGTCTCGAGTGTAGCATTAAGGTCGACATCGGTCCTGCATACAGTCGATTGACTATCAACGTATGATATTAGAACCACCATACACGACTCTTGAGCTCCATGTTCTTCACCTAATGAAGTGGGATCTTTAGTTGGCTCCATACCAACTAACTCAGCAAATAACTGAATTGGTGCATTTTGGTCGCTCTAATTCCCACAATAAAGAATGACAATTGTCACCATGTCTTCATCATCTACAAGTTTCATCTCATTGAATTTGATGGGATCTGTCAAAACTGGAAACTTGTAGAAAAGTTTTGAGATCCTTCTCCCACAACATCTAACTATTTTTGCAATAATCATTTCTTTCATATCATCAAACGAGACATTTCTATTAAATCTCATTGCTATTTGTTGGCAACATTCAAATATGCATCCAACTATTGTTGTCAAAATTACTCCATCGAAATAAAAGCATACGGAAAACTAATTATTCATATTCAATACTAAATATGTTAAAAAAGAAATAAAAATTATCAATACAATTTTGAACAAAAAAAAATTACTTAAATAAAAAATTTAATGAAGAAAAAGGCCAATAGTATACCATTATGCAAAACTTTTCATTCATACGCTCAGACTTTTTTAGTTCTCATTTCGTACATGTACAACCATATTTACTTATTGTTTTCATATTCTCTACTCTCTAGCGTTTACTTTATCTTTATATTTAACAACTTAAACTCATTTCTACGTTTTCTTCCATCTCCGATTCTATATTTTCCTCCAGGGAATTCTCAATATTAAATTCTAAATTCTCTTTAAATTCATCTTGTACAATCCAATTTGGAAATTCCTAAGGATCTTCTTCCTCTTCAATCTTTATAATGTGTATTGAATTTATAAATTCTCTTGGTAATTTCCTAGCAACTAATTTATTCATCCATGGCATGTTAAAGAAATTTTGCTTCCCAATCAACTTTCGTGAACCTACACTTTTTCTCGCTATTTTCCTTGCTCCATAAGAGATTATAAACTTCACGAAGTATATAACTATATTCCAATAGGCTCGTGGTACCAATGTCTTCCAAAGTTGGTCTAAAATGATTTGATGCTCTCGTTCTATTAATGTCCCTCTAAGGGTAAAGTATTGCAGTTTATTCTTTCTAATTAGTTCATGACCCTTCCATAACACTTCTTGCATCTTTTGATTTACGGTAATAAAGTGTTGAACAATGTCTTCTTCTCCTTTCATTATATAATCTTACAATTCTCTCATTATCTTATCAACTTTCTTCCTTTATGCTGAAGTTGTTATCTCATCAGGCAATATCAGATTTGTTGCCATTTCTATCAATATCTATGACAGAAAAGAATTTTTTTTCGAATTTCAGTATTTATCTATTTTCCTCTGGTGTCATCACTAACTAGCGATTAATTTATGATAGTTACTAACAAAATAACTTTAAAATAAATTTAAAAATAATAAAAGATTACATTCATAACCTAACAAATCACAATAAACATTAAACTAAACAAACAATTAACCTAATCACAAAAATTACTAACAAAATAACTTTAAAATAAATAAAAAATTACATTCATAACCTCACAAATTACTAGCAAAATAACTTTAAAATAAATTAAAAACAACATAAAAATAACAATAAACAAACTACACAATACTAACAAAATAATTTATCCTCATCATAATCCCTTCTATCTAAAAACAAAACAAAAATACCTTATCATTCTTTTTTCTTCTCCTTCCTTCCTTTGTTTCTTCTCCCTCTATTCTTTCTTCTCTTCTACTATCTTTTTTTTTTGTTAAACTACTTCTCTTCTTCACTGGGGATCATTAAAAGGACCCCCAAATTTGCTTCAACGGTGCCGCCTATCAGATAGGGGTCAATGGTGCTACCGAGTGATATGATACCACCCCCATATACCATTACCATATATCTAAGCAGGTATATACTAAATCCGTAAACCCGTATTTTTTGTGGTGCCGCTTACTAATAAGGCACCACTAATATAAAATTATTTTTTTAACATTAAAAATATAATTTTTAGAAAAAAAGGGTGGTGCCGCTTATGTATCACTCTCCGCCACCTTTAGTATACCATTTTGATATATAATCTAGCTAACATAACAATTAAGAATATAATTATTTATTTTATATTATTAGTATAAAAAAGCCATTTTTTGTGGACTGTTTTTATATATTAAAGAAAGGAAAAAGAAAAGCCTTTCCTTTCTCGTACCAACCTTCTTTTTCTTTTTCGTTTTCTTTGTTTGTTGTATGGTAGGTGAGTGTGAATAGATAGCCTAGCCTTTCACGATGTAGCTGGTGACAACTTAAATGACAGCTTAGTCAAAGAATTCAGGTAATATATTTTGGGTAAACTTATCAACGGTCCTTAAATTTTATTTAAATTTATATTTTAGTTACTCAATTTTTAAAATTCACGTAATAATTATTATGTTATCAAGTGGCTACATTTTAATCACATGTTCTTAGCTTACATTAAAAGAAAGCTTATACGAAAATAGGTGGCCAAAACATATAACCTTTCCACCTAAAATATATTTTTTTATCAAAATAGGTATATGAAATTTTATTCCCTTACACATATAAATTGAAAGTAGATTTGCGGTAAAAAAAATGTGGCACACATGACAAAATAAAATAAAATAAAAATTATTTTCTTCTAATGTATAATTTAGAAAATATAACTTTTATAATTCATGACTAATAATTAAGACAATAGCATCATCAATGGTAACGTAAGCGGTTGGCATCATGTTTTGTGAGAGAATAAAAAAAAAAGCTTTTGCCAACAAATTCAATTTGTAACTCCACTCAGGAGAGCATCGGCTGCTTCGTCTCAAAATATAATATTTTTTTTGACATGCGATAAAATATTAACCAAATTAAATTTTTGGTTAGTAAATTTTTTTAGACTTAATTGGAAATATAATTACTTTTGGTATTTTTTGAAAATGAATAAACGCAATTGCTTATTGTTTTCTATTCCTAAGGGTATATCTGTATTTTTTTTTGAAGATGTGAGCCAAACTGATTGACAATATCAACTCACAAATTTCTCTAAATTATATTGAATAATGGTAATGTTATGAATAAAGTGAAAGTATTTGTACGTACAATAATAAAAACAAATCATTTTCTATCATAAAATGTCTTACAGCTTTTCTTCCTTGACAGGTATCTATGCCCGTCTTCATCTTTGAGCAACAAAAATATTCTTTTTATTTTCTTACTTTATGTTTCTACTTGTCTATTTGTCTTTATATATATACTAGAAATCTTTTAATGAAAAATATTGTAATCTTTTAACTACTTTGGTTGAATATTTACATCTATTAATCTAAGAATATTTAGTTGTATATTTTGGATGCCTATCTTTCATATATAAGTCTTAAAAAATTAAGTGACGTGTTAATTCAAAGGGTCATTAACTATCTTGATTTAAATTATAGCTAAAATATTATTTTTAATATTTAAAAATTTTCTTCACAATAATTTTAAAAATATTTTAAATTTTTTTTAAAAATAAATAAAATTATATAAAATTATTAATATTGTAAGGCTCAATTTTAGCCCGGGCCCGCATAAGTATAAATTAAAGCCAAATAATTTAAAATAAAAAATAAAAGTCCAATGATAGTCCCAAATTTAGGGCCTAATACAAACCCAAATACAACACTCAGCCCAAATACTTTTAAGCCCAAACCCGATGCCAGAAAGCCCAAAAACAGTCCAAAACACAATAATCCAGCACTGGCCCAATACCTAGCCCTAACAATTTTCAACAGCAAAAACCATAGGTAGTTTTCATGCCGCAGCTGCACGCCCCACGTTCAGCACTCCGCGCATGCCACACACGCACGTACCTGCAACAAATCGAATCACGAACAGCAAACGAGAGAGAAAAATGGGAAAATAGCAAAATACAGAGGAAGAATGGAATAATTTTTATAACATTCGGCTATATAAAGCCGGTTGGGGGGGATTTTATTTTTTTTACGCAGACTGAAACAAAAAAAGAGAGCAAAAATCAGTGTAAAATGAAATACAAAAAGGAGAAAATAAACTACGGCAGTTGAATTTTGAAGGTGATTTTTCTGATTTCTTGCCTCCTCCTTTTGGGTTTTTCTTTTGTTCATCTCTTTGGAAATCAAAAAAGAAAATAAAAGGAAAGTACACTTACCTGCGTGGAGGAGGGCGTAGCCTTATTTGCTTCGCTCGAATCAGAGCCAGAGGAGAGCTCCAGATCTGTCAAGGTGGTTGCGGCGGCTGGGGAAAATTGGGTTAAAGAAAACCCTAGCAGAGGGTTTCCCCCTTTGTTTTCCTTTTTTTTTTAAAAAAAAGGGGGAAATGAAATGTTTTTTAAGATTTTTTTTTTGTTTTTCATAATAAAAGCAAAACGGCGCCGTTCAGTGAGGGTAGACCCGCGCGTTGACCCGACCCGCAAGCAGGGTCCTCGCTTTTTTGCCCTAAGTGGTTTATTTGCGCAATTAGTCCCCCTGCTTTTACAATGTGTTTAAATTAAATTTATTGTTTCTTTTAAATTTTACTGCACATTTTATTTTTGTTTCAATTTGGTCCTTATTGAAACGCAACGTTTTGGGAGAATGGATTAATTTCTCTTTTGGTCCCCATCTGTTGTGTGTGTGTTCAATGGGGCTCCCACATTTATGTTTATTTCGAATTTGCCTTTAAATTTTTGTTTGGATTACAAATTAGTCATTCTCTTTTTTTACATTACTATTATTTTTATTTTTATTATTTTAAATTATTATTATAATTATTATCACGTTTTTTATTCCAAGTTTCTATATATATACACGCATATTTTTTTTATATGAATATATATATTTTAAACTTTTGTAAATACATATACATATTTATATATGTTTTACTATTATTTTATTTTCATAACTCTTGTATACATGAATATATATATGCATATACATTTTATAATATATATACATTTTCTATATTTTATATATACATGCATTTCCTATAATATATGTATACGTTTATTTTAAAAAAAAAAGAAATTATTATAAATATATACATTTTTTATATATATTTTTAAACATTTTATATATATTTGCATATTTGTCTTTAAAAAATGTTTGTTTTTATTAAAGTATTAAAATCATTTTATTTCTTAAATTTATAAATATTTGGCATTCACGTTTTTCAAGAAGGATTGTATCATAACTTACTGGGCTTTAATTCTTCCGATGAATTTAGAGAGCCAAGTATTTATTTTTCGATAAAATCACATGGATTCAAATAAAAGCTTATTCTCGGGAATTCAAAAATGTTGGGTCCTAACTTATTGGACATGACATTTTGGTCATCTCGAAATAAGAATTTTTAAAAATAAATAAATAAAGGCAATATTCGGTATTTGGAATTTTGAGAAATTGTGCCCTATCCTTCTTAGGTTTAAATGCACGAGTTTTAAAAATCAAAAGACAAACTTAATTTTGAAGATTAAAAATGTTGCGCCCTAACTTACTAAGGTGTGACGTTTAAATTCTTTGAAATAAGAACGTCCTTTTTTTAATTCATTCAAGATAAAAAGTTTTCTTTTGGAATCTTTTCAAATTTTTGACACCAAGACATTAAACAATTAATTTGGTACCGATTTTGGGCGTTACGAGGGTGCTAACCCCTTCTTCATGCGTAATTGACTCCCGAACTTATTTTCTCAAATTTCGTAGACCAAAATCATTTTTTAAGGTGAGCCGATCACACATCAATCAATGATCGGTGGCGACTCCAATTTTTGTTTTTTAAAGTCGACAACTAAATTTTTATTTTCAAAAAACTGGTTTCGACAACTTGGCGACTCCACTGAGGACTTTTAGAGAGTCGAGCCATGAATCGATTATTTTTTATCCTTTTGTTGAAAATCAAAAAGTTGTTTTAAATCATGATTTCCGCTTTGCATTCATTGGTTTTTATCATATGCTTCCTTGATTGGCCTAAGTTTGTTAGCTTATTTGCATTTTGCGTTTCATGGTCAATTTTACCCATCTAAGTGAGAATGAGAAACTAGTTCTTCGTGAGGTTTTCACCTCCGTGCAGGATAGTGGATTGCTTTCGGGATACATCCGTACCTATGTCTTCGTGAGATTTTCATCTCCGTGCAGCCATAGGGAAATATATTCCCCTGAATCGAACTCGGTCCATATGAGCCTATAATGGGTGAGGATTGAAGAATCTGCTGGTTCAGGTACTTTTGCTCTAGAAGCCGCATATAGTGAACCTTAAGAACTCACCCTAGGTAGAATTACTCTTAACCTTAGTAGACACCTAATTAGGAGTTTTCACTATTTCTTGGTCGTATTGTATGTAATTGATACTGACTTTTTGTGTTTTACTCTGATTGCATGGCATTACAATTACATGGCATTTTATTATAAAGGCGTTGGTTCGTATTCGGTTGCTCGATAGAAAGTTTATCATGGGAAATGGGTTTCTTAATAGAGTGAAGGACAATGCGGCTGTCCGAACTTGGGCTGAGATGACACAGCGCGAAAAAGGTGATTGTTTGGCCGTGGGATATGTATCAGAATTATGGGACTTCACCCATGTTAGCGTAGCCCAGAACAACTTGCAAGAGTTGAAGGAGATTTGGGATCAGTGGAATAATGAGGTTAGATAGTTATTCTATTCAAATTCTGGGGATTTGCCTTATTTACTGGATATGAAGGTAGACAAGCGTCTGTTTCGAGCTCTTACCCAATTTTGGAATCCGGCCTACAGTTGCTTCACGTTCGGGAAGGTCGAGTTGGTGCCTACAATAGAAGAATACGTGGCTTTACTTCGGTGTTCGAGGATTCAAGTAGACAAAATCTACTCGAAAGCGGTAAATGTACCGACCTTTTTGAAGAAGTTGATGAATATAACGAGGATGAGTGAGCAGTGGGTTACGGCTTGGATCAAGCAAAAGGAGGATAGCAGGTGCATTCCTTGGAAAAATTTGAAAGACCTCATTTTAGCGCACCCAGATGCGAGGAAGAAGGTAGATGTTTTTGCTTTAAGTATAGATGGTTTGGTTGTGTTCCCTAAGACTTTGTGACATGTTGACGAGGCGGTCCCTGACTTATTTGATCGGCTTGATAAAAGAGTTTCACCAGTCCCGGTAATTTTGGTAGAAACTTTCAGGTCACTGAATGCATGCCGGAGAGCAGGAGAAGGTAGATTCATTGGATGTGCGCAGCTCCTACTTGCATGGTTCCACAGTCACTTTTAGAAGGTTGATAAAGTTTCGTATTGGGTTTTCTCTGAAAGTTACTCACCATTGAAGGAGATAATGGCTACACCAAGGAGGGACGACATCTAGGAGGAGAAATGGATGGCAATTTTTCAGACTTTACAAGAGGAGGATATCGAGTGGAGAGCTCCGTCGTTACTTCCAGGTGAGATCCTATATCGGTGTGGGGATTTTGGTAGGGGTTCCTTTGCTTGGAATTTGGGGAGCTATTGGTTATGCCCCATTGTTAGTGCTAAGGAAATACAGGTCAAGGCATTTTGTGCCTGCAACTCAGGGACTGGCCGAGTGTGAATTCTCATATGGGGGTGAAGGTTACAAAAAGAAAGCTCGTGAGATGGCCAATGCATGGAATCAGACTCACCGAATGAAGGGATTAGCTGTGGGTCCAATGACGACTTCTGAGTATAGCGAGTGGTGGGTTAAGAGGATCAACGATAATATTTCTAGGCCAAGTCAGGAAAATAGTCAGTCGATAGAGGAGCACTTGCGGGTCGTCCCTTCTGAGCTGGAAATCAGAAAGCAGGACTTTGAGAGAAGAAATGCAAAATTAGAGAAGAAAATAGAGCAAATGGAAGAGGAAAAGATGAATTTGAGACTTGATGTGGATATTCAGAAGCTCGAGGCTGATAAACTAAGGAAGGGAAAGAATAAGGCCAAAGAAGAACTAGATAGCTTGAAGATAGATTACAAGAAGCTGCGTCTGTCAATGAGAACTGCCGGGCTTTGGAAAACTTCAGAGCAGTAGTGTGAAGAGATTCGAGAAGAAAGAAACAAGTCAGACCGGTGGGAAAGAAAATTTCAAGAGGTTTAAGCACGAAATGAAACATTAGAAAAGAGCTTGTTAGAGAGCCAAAAGGAAAAGGGCAAACTAAAAGACAGGGTGGTTGAGTTAGAAGGGTCTCTTCGTCAACACAAGTCAAAATTCTGTAGTAGAGCTAAAGGTAAGTCTAAGCAAGATTGAAGAGATGAAGGGTAAAATAGAAGGGTTAGAAGCAGCATTAAGAAATTGTGAGGTTCGGATTGAGCATCTAGAGGCAAAGGAAGGTCGTCAGAATGAGCAACTTCAGTATTTCCAAAATCAAGTTAGAGACAGGGATCATGTTATGGGAGAAGCTGTGGTTCAGATTCGAGAGGTAGCAGATCACCTACAAGCTTTGGCAGTACAGGTCGACACATTGAGCGTGAAGTATGAATTGGAGTCAGACCAAGGACAAGAGTTGGCCTCGTTACTTAAAAATATTAATGTCTTAAGTATTAGGGCAAATCCTTATTTGTAGCCCATTCTATGTAAAGAGATTTATTTTCTAATAAAGTTTTTTGAAAGTAATTAAAATTATAATTAATGCCTTTTTGCATTCATTTTCATACATCGCATCTATGTATTAAAAACTATTAAAGGGTTCTGATTAATTAAAATCATTCCTCAGTTAACCTGGAAACCAACCAGCCAATGCAACATCGTTACGGTATAAGAGCGAAATCAAAAAATATGGACCAAAGGTTAGAAAAGCTCAAGCAGTTCCAAAAAGAAATGCAGGATCAACTTCAGCAGCAAATGTAAAAGCAGCTTGAGAAGATCCAACAGAAAATGATGGACAAAATGGTAGAATCTCAAGGGAGTATGATGACACAGTTAACGCGACTGTTGACTGAAGGAAAGGACAAAGGAAAGGGCCCTGTGGCCAATGTTGAAGAGGAAGGTGATAATGGACCCTTGTATCCACCAGGCTTTACCCCTCCACATGCGCAGCCCCAAGCTGAGGTATACCCTAGCAAATCTTCTGTTACCATTAGGCCTCAGCAATTTCAAGCCGATGCTTCAAGGTCGATGAATTACTAGGATGGATCAGGCTCTAACCCTGAGAATAATCCTATCAATCCTGTTATCCCCGACTTCGATGAGGCGGATAAAAAGGAAAAAGCAAAAGAAGAATTGCCAAGGCAATTTGAAGAAAAGTGAAAGTGGATGCAAGAGAAATTCAAGGCGATGGAAAGCACTAAGAGATATGGTGGGATTGATGCTAAGGATTTGAGTTTGGTTCCAGACTTGGTGCACCCTTATAAGTTCAAGATGCCAGAGTTCGAGAAGTATAATAGAACTAGTTGCCTGAAAGCCCACATCACCATGTTTTGTAGGAGAATGACTGTATATGTCAATAATGACCAACTTTTGATACACTGCTGTCAAGATAGCCTCACAGGAGCAGGATCTAAATGGTATAATCAATTGATCCGTGTTAAGATTAGTTCCTGGAGGGATTTGGCACAGTCTTTTATGAAGCAGTACAGTCATGTGGCAGAAATGGTTCCTGACAGAATTACTTTACAAAATATGGAGAAGAAGTCGAATGAAGGTTTCAGGCAGTACGCTCAAAGATGGAGGGAGGTTACAGTTCAGGTCCAACCACCGCTCATTGAAAGAGAAATGACAATGCTCTTTATAAATACGCTGAAAGCTCCATTCATCACATATATGTTAGGAAGTGCCACAAAAAGCTTTTCTGACATAGTCATGAGTGGTGAGATGATTGAAAGTGCTATAAGGAGCGAGAAGATTGATGTTGGAGAGAATAACAAAAGGCAAGCCTCAAAGAAAAAGGAAAGTGAGGTGAACAACGTGAACGCATACAACAAATCGGTTACGGTGAATCAGCCCAAAAAGATAATGGCTAATCAACAGGGTTCATCAAAATAGGAATCTGGTGCGAGGCCAAGTACTGAGAGGCCCCAGTTCACACCAATTCCAATTTCATATAAGGAGTTGTATTAGAATTTATTCAATGCACACGTTGTTACCCCTTTTTACTTGACCCCTTTACAGTCTCCATATCCCAAATGGTATGACGCAAATGCACAATGCGATTACCATGCAAGAATAATAGGGCATTCCATAGAACATTGTACAGCTTTTAAAAAGCTTGTTGAAAAGCTCATCAGTATGGGCGTTGTCAAGGTAGATGATGTATCTGGTACAGGAAATCCGTTACCCAATCACACTGATAGTAGGGTAAACATGATGAGTGAAAATATGGGGAGAAGGGTTAAGGAGCGCGTTGCCGAAGTAAAAATCCCTTTGAGGTGGGTTTGGAGAGAAATGGCGAGAAGAGGGTTAATCGTCTCGGGTTCAGAGGGAGGTGGTGAGACCCAAAATTATTGTGAGTTCCATCAGGAGGTGGGACACAAAATTCAGAGATGTGAGGAGTTCAAAGCTCTGGTCCAAAGCATGATGGATAATAGAGAAGTGGAGTTTTTCGAAGAAGTAGAGGAAAAATGGAGTATATGTACATCAGAGTCAATGACGAGGATTCTAAAATTTAACTGTGATTATCATCTCGCGCCTTAAGGTTAATGAGGCTAGTTCACAGATAACACCGAAGATTGTAATTCAGAAGCCGACAATTTTTTCGTATAAGGATAGTAAAAATGTCCCCTGGAATTATGAGTGCAATGTAACAATCTCGGGGAAGGAAGCTTTGGTTAGCATTGCAAAAGAAAACCAAGAGACAAATTCTAATATGCATAGTGAGGAGCACTGCGATTTGATAAAATCCCGAACAGAATCGGCGAAAGGGAAAGTTTTTGCAGCAGAGCAAAAATAAAAGAAGACAGTTGAATCTAGGCTATTGATTAATGAGTCAAATAAAGGAGGAAGAAGTCACTGAATTCTTGAAATTTCTGAAACACAGTGAGTATAGGGTGGTAGAGTAGCTGCATAAGCAACCAGCTCTTATATCTGTGTTAGCTTTGCTCATGAGTTCAGAGGTACATCGAAATGCGCTAATGAAGGTGTTGAACGAAACATATGTGGCTAATGATATTTTAGTTAGCAAATTGGATCAGTTGGTCAACAATATGAGCGCCGATAATTTTATCTTCTTCAATGATGACGAAATACCATCTGGTGGTATGGGTTCTACTAAAGCTCTGCACATTACTACTCGGTGTAAAGGGTACATGCTACCGGGAGTTTTGATTGATAATGGATCTGCATTGAATGTATTACCCTTATCTACTCTCAATAAGCTATTTGTGGATAGCTCGCATATGAAAACGTGTCAAAATGTAGTAAGGGCATTCGATGGAATACAAAGGAAGGTTATGGAGAGAATTGAGATACCATTGCTGATTGGCCCAAATACTTATAAGATAGACTTCATTGTAATGGATATCAAGCCTTCCTATAACTATTTTTTGGGGAGACCTTGGATACACTCGGCAGGGGCCGTGCCTTCATCACTGCATCAGAAGTTGAAGTTAGTGTCAGAGGGGTGGTTGGTGACAATAAATGCCGAGGAGGGTATTATCGCGTCAGTAACCAGTAATGCACCATACGTGGAGACTGGTGAGGAGGTGGTGGAATGTTCTTTCAAAGCTCTAGAGCTCGTGAATGCAACATTTATTACTGAGGGGAATAGAATCCCAGTGCCAAGGATATCCAAGACTACAAAACTTCAATTAATGGTGGGAAGAGGAGCTGTATCAGGAAGAGGATTGGGAAGAAATCTGCAGGGAGGAGTTGAGGCACCTGTGATGGAGGAGAAGTTTGATCTTTTCGGTCTAGGGTATAGGCCAGACATAAAACAAAGGAGAAGGGAAATAGAAAGAAGATATGAGATAAGAAGGGCACGTCTGAGTGGAAATGAAGTTAAGTGGGAGTCTATGGTTTTTCCTCACATATCCAAGACCTTTGTATCGGGGGGTTCATTCATCCTGAGTGAAGAATGCTTAAAGAGGAAGGTCTTGAAGAAAGGTTGGGAGAAATTCACATCAATGCCATAGACGCCATTGAGAGAGACGTTACTAGAGATTCGCCCTTATGAACTGGAAGCGAGTTGAACAATTGGACTGCGGAAGAGATTCATGTAGTTTTTAGAGCTTGTTCAGAGTAAAGTCCAGAACATCCTTGTTGTTGTTTTTTTTTAAAATATAGGAATTTCTTCATGGAATATGCACATGTTGAACGCTATGATCTTAATATATACACTTTTCGTATTCATTTTTTGAGCCAGTAGTCTTTTTATTCTTTTTCGAGTAATTATTCTTTTATTCTTTTTCCACATCATTCTTTTTCCACATCATTCTTTTATTCATTCATAATCATATTTTTTTTCATAAATTCATACATTCTTTGTATATTCTTTGGCACCTATCATAGGTCCCCGAATATCAATGATATGAATGACGCTGCTTTAGGCTCAAAATTCCTTTTTAAGCAAGACATGTGTTCAGAGGGATCACTTGATTTTCAAGATGATGTAGACTTTAGTGTATCTCCAGACTTATTAAGAATGGTAGAACAAGAGGATAAGCAAATTCTACCTCACAAGGAATCATTGGAGATTGTGAGCCTGGAGGAAGGGAAGGAGGTAAAGATCGGAACTGACATAACCGCCAAGACAAGGCGAGACCTCATCGAATTACTCCGTGAATTCAAAGATGTCTTTGCATGGTTATACCAGGATATGCCCGGGTTAAGCACTGATATTGTGGTACACTGTCTTCCTATAAGAGAAGATTGTAAGCCAATTCAGCAGAAGCTCAGGAGAATGAGGCCCGATATTATGCTAAAGAGAAAAGAAAAAGTCAAAAAGCAGTTTGATGCTGGTTTTTTGCAAGAAGTAAAATATTCAGAATGGGTAGCCAATGTTGTCCCTGTCCCTAAAAAAGATGGGAATGTGTGAATGTGTGTGGATTATAGGGATTTGAACAGGGCCAGTCTAAAAGATAATTTTTCGTTGCCTCACATTGATACTTTGGTAGATAATATGACAGGCTATTCACTGTTTTCTTTCATGGACGACTTTTTTGGATACAGTCAAATAAAGATGCATTCAGAAGACATGAGAAAGACCACATTATCACTTTGTGGGGAACGTTCTATTATAAAGTGATGCCCTTTGGATTAAATAATGGAGGAGCAACTTATCAAAGAGTCATGGTGGCTTTGCTTCATAACATGATGCACAAGGAGATTGAGGTTTATGTTGATGATATGATTGCAAAATCCAGAACGGAAGAGGAGCATGTTCAAGTTCTAAGGAAATTGTTTTTGAGACTAAGAAATTTTCAGCTCAAGCTTAATCCAACAAAGTGCACCTTTGGAGCTAGATCAAAGAAGTTTCTGACTTCATAGTCAGTGGGAAAAGAATTGAGGTTGACCAAGACAAAGTTAGGGCAATACGAGATTTGCCTCCACCGCACACTCAGAAAGAAGTACGAGGTTTTCTAGGAAGATTGAATTACATTGCTCGGTTTATTTCACAACTAACTGAGAAATGTGACCCCATATTCTGTCTTTTGAGGAAGCATAATCCAGGTGTATGGGATGAAGAATGTCAGATGGCTTTTGACAAAATAAAACAGTACTTGTCCAATACTCCAGTGCTATCACCACCTAGTCTGGACAGGCCATTAATATTGTATTTAACAGTGTTTGACAATTCCATAGGCTGCGTGTTAGGCCAACATTATGAGACAGGAAGAAAAGAAAGGGCAATATACTATCTCAGTAAGAAATTCACCGATTGTGAAGCGAGGTACTCGTCTATCAAAAAGTTATGTTGTGCCCTGGTTTGGAAAACTTGGAGATTACGACAATATATGTTGTATCATACGACGTGGCTAATTTCAAAGTTAGACCCCTTAAAGTATATGGTGGAGTCAACTGTTTTGAATGGAAGGATGGCTAGATGGCAAATCTTACTTTCTGAATTTGACATAATGTATGTGAGTCAGAAGGCCGTGAAAGGGAGCGCAATAGCTGACTTTTTAGCTAGCAGAACCTTAGAGGATTATGAGCCTTTGAATTTTGATTTTCCAAATGAGGATTTGATGTATGTGGTAGCCACTGAAGAAAATTCCCAAATGGGTCATCTGTGGAAGCTAAATTTTGATAGAGCCTCAAATGCTATGGGTAACGGAATTGGGGCAGCTCTGGTATCTCTAAGTGTAGATCATTATCCTTTTGCTAGAAAACTGGATTTTGATTGTACGAACAATATGGCAGAATATGAAGCATGCATTATAGGCATTCGCGCAGCTATTGAACGTAAAATCAAAGTGCTAAAAGTGTATAGGGATTCTGCATTGGTGATATATCAACTCAAAGGGGAATGGGAGACAAGAGACCCTAAACTGATCAGTTATCGAAAGATGGTTCTCGAATTGATGGACGAGTTTGATGTCATCACTTTTTGTTACCTTCCGCGAGATGAGAACCAGATGGCTGATACGTTGGCCACTCTAGCCTCTATGATCTAAGTGAACAAGTTGGAAGACACGAAGTCTATTCAGATGAGTATTTCTGAAACCCCAGCTCATTGCTATAATATTGAGGAAGAAGAGAAAGATGACTGCCCCTGGTATCTGAATATATTGCAATATGTGAAAAATTGTGAGTATCCAGATCAAGCAACAGAGAATGATAAGAGAGCATTGAGAAGAACGGCCATTGACTACATCCTAGATAGAGAGATCCTATACAAAAAAGGGAAGGATCAGGTATTGCTAAGATGTGTAGACGCAGTGGAAGCTAGGAAAATTCTGGAGGAGGTCTATGAGGGTATCTGCGGAACGCATGCAAATGGAATATCAAGAAAATAGTGCGATAGCGGAGGTCTACAGTCAATTCAAGATCAAACATCATAACTCGTCGCCATATCGCCCAAAGATGAATGGCGCAGTAGAAGCAGCCAATAAGAATATCAAGAAAATTGTAGGAAAGATGACATAGACTTGCAAAGACTGGCATGAGAAGTTACCATTTGCCCTATTTGCTTATAAAACGTCTATCAGGACTTTGACTGAGGCAACACCTTTCTCTTTGGTTTATGAGATGGAAGCAGTTTTACTTATTGAGGTGGAATTCCTTTTCTCCATGTAACACCCCTAACCCGTATTCGACGCCGGAATAGGGTACGAGGCATTATCGAAACATACACTTGTAAACGTATTAAATCGAGTCATAAAATTTCATCCAAATTAAAACTCTTCAAATTTTTAACATGCTTTTATAATTCTTTACAATGTATCTTCAAAATATTATATTCATAATAACTAGGGCCTACTAGACCCGATACATATTCATGCAATTCACAAATCTTAACAATTCAATGCTTCATTTTCATTTCATTAAATTCACAAATTCTCACGTTCACAATTCAAATCAATTTCACTAGCAATGGAAATTTTTATATAATTCACATATAATCCAATATCATTAAATTCAATACTAATTCGTATTTACCATTTAACTCAACGTTTATCGATTATGATCGAGCATGTGACCAATTTATACACAATTCATTCATTTTTTTTTCAAATTTTATTTTATTTCATTCCATTCCATTCCATACCATTTCATTCCATAGCATTTCATTCCATCAAGCATTCATATTTATAACCAATCAAAATCAAAATATTTATGAGCTAACATTAACCAATTTAACTTATACAAGTCATTATAACCAGGATCAAATCATCCAAAATTACCGATAGAACCAGTGGATAATGTGATATATCTCCAACAAGCTTCCAACCCAATCGAGCTTTTGATAATCATTTCAAAACATTTAATAATTATACATATTATCAATAATAATTCAATTCCAATAATAAAACACACATATATATAATATTCATTACAAAATAGCATTCAATTCAATTAAAATTACACAAAATATAGTTCATACAAACTTACCAGGCTAAATTGTAGAAATACTAAAATTCAGGGACATTTTGAAAAATTTCTATTTTTTTCTTGAATTTCCATCCAATCTTGATCTAAATTAATATTTCATTCAATTTAGTAATTTAAATAATAAAAAAATTCATTTCATGCAATTTGGTTACTTTTTGACATTTTTACAAATTTACCCTTAAAGTTTCACATTTGTTCAATTTAGTCCCTGGACCTAAAACATGTAAATTGGCCATTTTTAATGAAAACTCATTCTAGTTGAGTAATCATATATTTTCCTCCTCCTCCTCTCCATTCCACATCCTTAATGTATATAACATGCTTATAGGTAACATTATCTATAATTTCACCATTTACTTATATATTCATTCAAAGCTGTCTACTTGAGTCATAGTCACTAAATTATTTATATCTTGAGCTACAGAACTAAAAATTAAGATCCGTTAATTTTCCCTGAAACTAGACTCACATATCTTCTTACCATAAAATTTTTAGAATTTTTGGTTTACCCAATAAGTACATTTTATTCTTTAAAGTCATCCATGTTCTGCTGTCTGACAGTTCCGACCCTTCTTCACAAAAAATTAACCATCTCCTAGTACAAAATTCGCATGATGTTACCATTTATTTCTATTAAAAATATACTCAGTAAGGATTTAAACATATAAATTTAAGCCTCTAATTATTTTTCTCCAAGTTTTTTATGATTTTCCAAAGTCAGTACAGGGGAACCCAAAATCATTCTAACCTTATCTTAGAAAACATATTATATCTCATAATTTACAATTCCATTGCTTACACCGTTTCTTCTATGAGAAACTACACTCAACAATATTTAATTTCATATTTTTTTCATCCTCTAATTCGATTTATACTATTTTTGGTAGATTTTCAAAGTCAGACTACTGCTGCTGTTTCAAAACTATTTTAGTGTAAAATGTTGATAACTAAATTTATAACACTTTCCTTTCCTTTCTCTTCAATATTTTCCATCACTTTCTCTTATTTCCCTTTACTAACATAACAATAATATAGAACCTTATATAATGAAACTTTACCTTAACATTAGTTTCCTACTTTTTCAATAATATCAAACTCAAAAGTATGTAAAAATCTTGATGTTCTTACCTTATGCCATTGATTTCAATCTTTAACTTGATTTTCTCCCTCCTCCAGCTTCTATTTCTTGAATCTAACTTGATATTCTAGCTCCCCATAGTCTCCTTGTTATCTTTCTCTCTTGAAGGATATGGAAATTCTTTTGATTTCTAAGTGAAAATGGTGGATTTTTGGTGAAAGGACCAAATTGTAAAAAAAGCAAAGCTTTCTTTCTTCCCCTCTTCTTCTCATGTTAATGCATGCAAAAATGGTGGGGATGGATGCTTTTCATCCTTCTTTCCACATATATATATACTAAATAAATTAATAATACTAAAATAATATCATTTAAAAAAATCAAATTAAAATATTAATAAACTAATATTTATTTATTAATCTAAAATATCTCCAACATATCATTATCTTCTAGATTTCTCTCTCTTCTAATTGACCATTTTGCCCTTTATGATCTTTTAAAATTCCATCCTTGAGTCATCACTTAATTTGATAAAATTATGATTTAGTCCCTCAAACTTCTTCACCTTTTTCAATTTGGTCCTAATCCATCCATTTTTCTTAGTTTCTAGATTATTCCACCCTTAAAATATTTACACCATTGGTCCTTCAACTTTTTCATATTTACACTTTAACCCCTCAACTTTTGAGTATTTACTCTTGGGCAACAAAACTTTTCTCACTTTTGCAATTTAATCCTTTCTTGAATTAATATGTTATAATATACTTCCCAATATTGCCATAACTCAAAATTACCCCTTTTTAGCACTTTATTTCCTTATTTTACTATATCAGAGATATTATCTTACTTTCTTATTATAGTAATTTTCGGGGTATTACAATTTCATAGCTAGTTAACCCTTCTAGTTTCTAGAATTCAAAATCTACATTTTATACAAATAGGTCCTTTCCTTAATTAATCACTAATTCGATAAAATTTTCATATCAGTAATTTCATGCAACCTTCCTATCATAATGCAACCCATGTCATAATGCAACCCATGTCATAATGCAACCGTCGGATTTGTGGTTCCAAAACCACTGTTCCATCTAGACCTAAAATCGGGCTGTTACACTCCGGGTATTAGCTGAGTTGAAATTAGATGAGGTAAAATAGGTTCAATCTCGTTATGATCAGTTGAACTTAATAGAAGGAAAAAGGCTAAAGGCTATTCAGGACGGTCAGATGTATCAAAGGCGAATGATGCGAGCCTATAATAAGAAGGTTCGTCCTAGAGAATTCCACGAAGGGGAGTTAGTGTTGAAAAAGATCCTTCCTATATAAAAGGATTTTAGAGGGAAATGGATGCCAAATTGGGAAGGCCTTTTCAGGGGAAGCTTTGATCTTGAGCGAGATGGATGGCAAAGATTTGCCAAACCCTGTAAACTCAGATTCGGTTAAGAAGTACTTTTCTTAAAAAAAAGAGAGAGAAGAAGAATAAGAAAAAGGAGAGGCCAAGGTGAAAACTCGCAAAGGGCGCTTTGAAACTAGAGGGGATTTGAGTTGAAAACCCGAAAAGGAAGGCCCAAATGTTGATCAAGTGGGGCATCTAGTAATTTTACTATGACTGAATCAGTGAGAAAGGTGGATGCGACATCTTGGGGCATCAACAGAGTATTGTTGGTCTTCTAAGTACATGTCAAACTCTGAATGGTCTTCAGAAAGTCTACGTAGAGAAGTACAAACTACAATATCTGGGGCGTCTAGCCTTCCCACTATTTATATTAAATTTGCTGTCTTGGAATACTTTATTCTTTTTCAAGATACGTGTTTCCAATCAATTTTTTCGTTTATTCTTACTATTCTTGATGATTTATTTATCTCGTATTTTATTCACAATAAATTTCATCTTGTCCATTTCGATAGTCTTGTTCAAGCATTTTTCAATTGAAACAACGATTAATGGGCCAATAATACTTTTACAAAGAAAATTTTGCATATCACTCTAGGAGTTTCTAAATAATATAGGGACCTGAAACAAGACTATTGTTTGGAACGCACCAAGTTTAAAGGTTGGAAATTTGAGAAGGAAGAGTCTAAATTAAAACTATCTCTTTGGATTTTGATGTCAAAAGCATTGCTTGAACGAAAGGACAAGATGGGGTGTTGGTGACAAAGCTTCATTGAACAACTAAGCAGTGATCACCTTGTGATAAGAAGAGGTGTCCTCGGAGAAGGAAATCCTTCATTTGTGCATAGGCATTTGGTATGATACCCTGAGAATGGTATAAGGGACCAAAGTGCTTCATATTTCGATAAGAGAAGATTGAGAAAATGCCAGATTTTTCTATCCTTAGGTTACAGCGGGAAAGATGGTACAAATTTTGCATCCCAGTAGATCGAACTTTGAAGTTTACAGTGGGGGCAATCTGATCAAGTGTTTCTTTGGAGATGCCAGCCGAGCAAGAAAGCGTTGTAGCACGTCAGTAATAAAATCTTAATAAACTTTGAGTAATGACAACCTAAGCGGGATCATTTTCAGAAAAAATAATATTCTACTTTCATTCAAATGTTATTCATACACGTCTAGTTAGGAGCATTTGATTCATTCTGATAATGACATCCTAATCGCTAGGCATAATTAGGTTCATAAATTGAATTATATAGTCATGTTCCCTAAAGAACAAACCGGTGAAACTTCAGCCTTATCTCCCTGAGTAGCAGTGGAGTAGGTTGAAAATAACAGATCTTGTCTTCCTATATTGGCAGCGAAGTAGATCGAAGGTACCAGCCTTATCTCCCTGAGCAGCAGTGGAGTAGGTTGAAAATGACAGATCTTGCCTTCCTATACTGGTAGCGAAGCAGATCGAAGACACCAGTCTTATCGCCTTGACGTTGCAATGGAATATATTGAAGCTACAATGGCGAATCTTACTTCCCTGACGTTACAGCGGAGCAGATTGAAGCCACGACGGTGAATCTTATCTTCATGGTGTTAAGACTTGGATTAGCTGAAGTGGAGCGGATTGAAGCTGTAGGCTGCGAATCCTATCTTTTTGGCATTATAGTGGATTGGATTGAAGCCACAACGGCAAATCTTACTTCTCTAGTGGTGTAGTAGAGCAGATTGAAGTCACGACGGTGGATCTTGTTTCCCCAACATTGCAATTAAAATGATTGAAGCCACAACGGCGAATCTTACCTCCCTGACGGTGTAGTGGAACAGATTGAAGTCACGACGACGGATCTTGTTTCCCGGACATTGCAGTTAAACAGATTGAAGATGGCGAATCTTATCTCCCTTAAGATGCAGCGAGCAGATTGAGGCCAATAATGCTATCTCCCTGAAGATGCAGTGGAGCGGATTAAAACCATAGATCTTATCTCTCTGAAGTTGCAGAGAACATATCGCATACAGTCTTATCTCCTTGAAGCTGCAGTTGAGCAGACAGAAGAATCCAATCCTATCTCTCTGAAGTTACAGCGAAGCGGATTAAAATTGCAGATCTTACCTCTCTGAAGTTACAGGGAGCAGATCACACCTAGACTTATCTTTGAAGTTGCAGCAGAATAAGTTGAAGCTACAAGTCTTATCTCCCTGAAGTTACAGTGGAGCAGATTAAAGATAGCAAATTTTGTTCTTTTGAGAAGCTACAAGGTACGAATCCTATCTCCCTGACGTTACAGTGGAGTGGATCGAAGCACCAATTCCTATACCTCTGAAGACGCAGTAGGTTGGAAGAAAGCTACTTGAAGAAAGAGAGCGTCAAGGTCCAACACGACCGGGCAAAATTGGCCATTTTAAAGTCTTTGTTCTATTCCCGTTACACGACAATGAGCAAAGAGGGGAAGTTGTAAGGCTTATTTTTAGTTCGGGACCGCATAAGTATAAATTAAAGCCAAATAATTTAAAATCAAAAATAAAAGTCCAATGATAGTCCCAAATTTAGGGCCTAATACAAACCCAAATACAACACTCAGCCCAAATACTTTTAAGCCCAAACCCGATGCCAGAAAGCCCAAAAACGGTCCAAAACACAATAATCCAGCATTGGCCCAATACCTAGCCCTAACAATTTTCAACAGCAGAAACCCTAGGCAGTTTTCATGCCTCAGCGTCGCTGCTACACGCCTCACGTTCAGCACTCCGCGCATGTCAGACACGCACGTACCTACAACAAAATCGAATCACAAACAGCAAACGAGAGAAAAAACGGGAAAAATAGCAAAATACGGAGGAAGAATAGAATAATTTCTATAACATTCGGCTATATAAAGCTGGTTGGGGGAATTTTGTTTTTTTTTTACACAGATTGAAACAAAAAAAGAGAAAAAATCAGTGTAAAGTGAAATACAAAAAGGAGAAAATAAAATACGGCAGTTGAATTTTGAAGATGATTTTTCTGATTTCTTGCCTCTTTCTTTTGGGTTTTTCTTTTGTTCATCTCTTTGAAAATCAAAAATGGAAATAAAAGGAAAGTACACTTGCCTGTGTGGAGGAGGGCGTAGCCTTATTTGCTTCGCTTGAATCGGAGCCGGAAGAGAGCTTCAGATTTGTCGAGGTGGTTGCGACGGCTGGGGAAAATTGGGTTAAAGAAAACCCTAGCAGAGGGTTTAAGAAAACCCTAGCAGAGGGTTTCTCCTTCTGTTTTCCTTTTTTTTTAAAAAATGGGGAAATGAAATGTTTTTAAGAATTTTTTTTGTTTTTAATAATAAAAGAAAAACGGCGCCGTTCTGTAAGGGTAGACCCGCGCGTTGACCCGACCCGCAAGCAGGGTCCGCGCTTTTTTGCCCTAAGTGGTTAATTTGCGCAATTAGTCCCCTTGTTTTTACAGTGTGTTTAAATTAAATTTATTGTTTCTTTTAAATTTTACTCCACGTTTTATTTTTGTTTCACTTCGGTCCTTATTGGAATGCAGCGTTTTGGGAGAATGGATTAATTTCCCTTTTGGTCCCCATCTGTTGTGTGTGTGTTCAATGGGGCTCCCGCATTTATGTTTATTTCGAATTTGCCTTTAAATTTCTGTTTGGATTACGAATTAGTCCTGTTTTTTTACATTACTATTATTTTTATTTTTATTATTTTAAATTATTATTATAATTATTATCACATTTTTTATTTCAAGTTTCTATATATATACACACATATTTTTTTATATGAATATATATATTTTAAACTTTTGTAAATGCATGTACATATTTTTTATATATGTTTTACTATTATTTTATTTTCATAACTCTTGTATACATGAATATATATATGCATATACATTTTATAATATATATACATTCTCTATATTTTATATATACATGCATTTCCTATAATATATGCATACGTTTATTTAAAAAAAAAGAAATTATTATAAATATATACATTTTTATATATATATTTAAACATTTTATATATATTTGCATATTTGTCTTTAAAAAATGTTTGTTTTTATTAAAGTATTAAAATAATTTTATTTCTTAAATTTTTAAATATTTGACATTCACGTTTTTCGAGAAGGATTGTGTCCTAACTTACAGGGCTTCAATTCTTTCGATGAATTTAAAGAGCCAAGTATTTATTTTTCAATAAAATCACATGGATTCAAATAAAAGCTTATTCTCGGGAATTCAAAAATGGTGGGTCCTAACTTACTGGACATGACATTTTAGTTATCTCGAAATAAGAATTTTTAAAAATAAATAAATAAAGGAAATATTCGGTATTTGAAATTTTGAGAAATTGTGCCCTATCCTTCTTAGGTTTAAATGCACGAGTTTTAAAAATTAAAATACAAACTTAATTTTGAAGATTAAAAATGTTGCGCCCTAACTTACTAGGGTGTGACGTTTAAATTCTTTGAAATAAGAACGTCTTTTTTTTTTTAATTCATTCAAGATAAAAAGTTTTCTTTTGAAATCTTTTCAAATTTTCGACACCAAGATATTAAACAATTAATTTGGTACCGATTTTGGGCGTTACGAGGGTGCTAACCCCTTCCTCGTGCGTAACTGACTCCCGAACTTGTTTTCTCAAATTTCGTAGACCAAAATCGTTTTTTAAGGTGAGCCGATCACACCTCAATCAAGGATCGGTGGCGACTCCAATTTTGTATTTTAAAGTCGACAACTAAATTTTTGTTTTCAAAAAAATGGTTTCGACAAATATATTATAAAAATTATAAACAATTTCAAGAATTTAATAAATTCATCATTTATTATAGTAAGATAAATTTGTGTTTTTAATATATTTATTTTTGGCTAATTATCGAATAAAATGCTATTAAATTTGGGTTTTTCTTATCATGTGCTAAATTCAAACTCTTACAAAAAGGGGCTAAATTGGAACAAAAAGCAAAGAGGATGAATAGATTGAAAGATTAAAGATTTAAATATGGCTGGATAAAGATTAAACGGTTGAAGATTTTTAAAAAAAGTAGTCGGATAAAGATTAAAGGATCTTTGATATTGTTAAAATTCTGTAATTAGTTTAAATTTAATTTATTTAGTGATAATATTTAAGAAAAATCTACTAACGTAATAGCTACAGCCAATTGAATACACTTGGCTCCTGCAATTAAATAAAATTCCTTTTTTTTCCTTCCTGCGTCTGTTCTATTCTGCAGTTTTAATTTTTTTCTTTTACTTTCAACAATTTTGGCTTATTTGCCTTCCAAGCCCTCTCCCCTTTTCATTTTCCACAATTTCATTTAAATCATTTTTATTTTAGAATGATTCTTTTCATGATTAACTAAACTCCTTTTTAGCCTTAGCCCAGTTACTGCTCCGACAAAATAATCGTGAGATATGAACTCACACTAAATACTTGTGACTCGGTATTCGCTATCTGGTATATGGGATAGTACAGATTTGTCTCTTAAAGTTGATTCGATTTCAATTCAAAAAGTGCACGCTGGGTTGGAATCGTTTGGCTTACAGTTGGGAAGTTGAGCCGGTCATGCTGTATTCAAAATCTCGCGAACAAGTTGGCGTGTTCAATTGGAAAAAGCTAGTTGGATTCCGTCAAGGGTGATAGTGATCAGATTTAAACGACCCACATGGTTGAGACGTTAATTCGATTGGGCCTTTCAAATCGCAAGGTTATTGAAGTCTTAAATTACAGGTACGTGCCGCGTGGTTAGAAATTCAACAAGGGTCGATTTGTAGGTCGTACCGGAATCGACTACGAGAGGAAGAGTTGGTAGTTTGAGGCATCCTCGATTGCTATAATCAACTTATCGGTTGGAAAGGAAAAACAATTTAACTAAAACCCCCTTTTTATTTTCCAACATTGCAACGCACAGGTGGTGGGTAGGACTGTTACCATGATAATAATTCTGGTCAAGAGAAAAGGCGAAATTAGATGACCAATCCCTTTGGGTTTGACCCTACTGCTCTATATTTCAATTTACTATTATTTTGTGGTAGGGATTTATATTTGGTGGTTTTGATACCCACCAATTTACTTCTTCCTCTTATTGTCATGGCCAAGCTAATGTCCGACCTCCATCGACCATAAATTTGACGCGATTGGCCTCCACTTTTGTGGAAATGGTGGCCATTACAATAGTAGTGATGTGAACGTTAGAAGAGGGCAAGCAATTGCTTGAAGGGTGCCCCACCCAAATTGGCCAGCACCTGTTCCAAATGGTTTTATCCCTTTCCGACTAAAGCTTCCAATTTTGTGCTGCTGAGACTTTACTCATTCCTACAACTGGTGCTTTTGTGTTTCAGGTACTTAGTGAAGCTTTTGTTGCTTGAATTTGTCTTGGGGGAAGGGAACATGTAAAAGATCTTATATGGTGGTGCTCTTTGTTTTGAAAATTGATTCTAAACTACAAATTAATGCTTTCTGACTCGCAAAAAGTAACGGACCTCTATGAAAAACAAAGGCTATAAATGGGTGCTATCCTAAATGTCAATGGTGGAGCATTACCATTTGCTTCCGTTGGGTGAGAAAGTGGAGGGCAATAGGGAGAGTGGAAAAGTGGAAAAGTGAAAAGAAAATAAATTTTGAATATAGTTAGTTAAAAAAAAGTGAGAGAAAAGAAAATAAGAGAATGATAATTTTTCATCGTAATTATAAAAATCAATCTTTCTATATTGGAATCAATCTTTCTATATTGTATGTTATTTTATAATTATAAAATTTTCAAATGTTTTATTTTCTTTACTTCCATTTTTTAACTCGATTAAATTTTATTTTTATTTTTATTTTATCTCTTTTACCAAACACAATTATAGAAAGAAAATTTTTGTTTTTCATCTTTCTAATTTTTCGTGTCTCCAATTTTCCATCCTTCTAATTTTCTTTTCACTTTACCAAGCAAAACATTAAGAAGAAAGGGAAGTAGCAAAGTTGCGGTCATATTGCCAACGAAGTAGAGGAGCTGATTTTCCTTTCTAATGTAGAAATGGTGGATTCAACAATGTCAGATTTAGATCAGCGGAAAGGAGAAGTTGTTCCATCATCAAACGGTAGCTAGGCGACAACAATAGGACAGGAGGAAGAAGTAGATGATGGGGGTTTTTATTTTGGAAATTGTTTACATTTTTATAATATATTTAAAGTTTTTAATAAGTTTTTATATAATTTATATAATTGTTTATTTATTTTTTAAAGGTTTTAAAAAAAATTATAATTAATCTTAAATTTTTAAAAATTATCAAAAATTTTTAAAATTATTAACCGTTTGAATTAACGTGCCATATAATTCTCTTAACCGAAGTTAAAGTACTTTGAAAGTTAAGAGACCGAAATGTACTTTTAAACAAAATTGAAGGACTTTTGGTGGAATTTGCCCATATATTTTTTATGTTTTATTTTCCGGCCATTCATACATCAGTCGTTATTCATGCTCATAATTTACTTAATTTCTCCTTTTTATTTAATATATTGACAATATCGCAAAACTTTATTTGATTTAAAATACTGAAAAAAAATATTGAGTTAACCGAATCGAGTTATTCGAATTATTCAAGTCAACTCGAATAACTCGATTCGAGTTGAATTTCACAATTCGAATAATTCAAATAATAGAGAGGTGTAAATATTTCTTTTGGTTCTTGTCAACTTTGAAAATAAGTAAATTAACTTTTCTCAACAAAAATTACAAAAAAAAAATTCAAAATAATTTTCAAAAATACAAAATTATTTTTAAAATTCAAATTTATATATATTTAAAAAATAAAATAAAATCTAAAAACTATATAAAAAAGTTAGAATTTTAAAAATTTTCTAAAATAATAATTTTGGACCTAATTAATGATTTAAATTTATTATATTCAAGTATCTTTTTTTGTTAAATTTTTTTTCATATATGGTTTCAAATTATGTGCTCTAACATGAAATTAATTATACTATAACAATATTTTTATTTGACATGTTTAATTTTTTTAATTTAACGCGAATAATTTCACTCAATTTGATTCGACTTGACTCGATTCGAAAAAAATTAAAATTGAGTTAAAGATGATAAAATAGGACTCGTAAATTCAAAATTTTTTCACTCGATTCGATAGAACACTCCCCTATCTATTATATATCAAATTTGTGTTTGATAAATAAATTTTAAAACTATAAAAGAATAAAACATGTCATTACCAATAAATTTGGTTGGTGAATAAAGGTCAACATATCAAAGTTAATAAAAGAGTTTTGACTACCCTCAATGTTTCAAGCTTGGATTTTGATATTATTGGTGTCTATAATTTTCATATATTTGGTTGGATTTCATTGGCTCCAAATCTAGCTTAAACACATTATGTTTCAAGAAAAAAAGTGACGGGTATCATTTTTAAAAATAATTTTAATACAATTCTCAAAATTCTCATTTGGTTACAAATTTCATTGACTTGTCGTTCAAAAATATTATTTTAGCAACAAAAAATTATATATTTTTTTAATAAATAATTATTTTGATCACAAATTAAATTTAGATTTATATTATATATTTTCAATTTATCCTATGGTGGTACCTTGTAGGTTTGTATTGGAAAAGTCTATATCCACCATGCCATAAATTGAAAATGCACCATACAAACCTACAAGGAACTCTACAAGGTCTGTATTGGAAATTCGTTTTAACGAAGTACTTTTGATGGCAAACTGCACAAATTTCCATGTGGGTCCGAAATGGAACAAAATAATTTGGAGTAAAAGTACTTTTGTGACGAACAGAAAGTAAGATTAAATCGTTCATAGGACGTAACCTAATACTATGGGCCCATCCATATTTAATTTTTCAGCCGACAAATACCTAAAAGTCATCTAAAAACTAAAAGATCCTACTTTTTTACTCGTTGAACTCTAGGTTGACTCGTACCATTTAGTTGGTTTGGGGTATGGGTCTGAAACCTCATCGTCCCGGCTGCGTGGAAGAACTCATCCATGGCTTTCACAGAAGAGCCCTTGAAACCTCCCTCATCATCATCTTTCTTGGCACTCTCGATCATCTCCCTCACTTCACAAGCTTTCCTTCTCATCTCCTTTCCTTTCTCGCTATCGCTCATCAACAACTTAATCTTGGCTGCCACTTCTTCATGCTTTACTTCACAGGTTTTCCCTCTCGCCACTTCCACGCAAACCCCAACTTGTTCCACCAGCAATTTCACATTGAAAAACTGCTCCGCAGCCATTGCCCACCCAAGTAATGGTACACCATGACTCAGAGATTCAAGCACCGAATTCCATCCACAGTGGCTTAAAAAAACAGAGGTAGATTTATGGGATAATATCTCTTGCTGGGGTGCCCATTTATTCACTAGCAACCCTTTTTCCGACTCTCTCATTCTCTCTTCAAACCCTTCAGGCAACCATTCATTGGCTTTGAATTCTGAGTTTATGTCGAAGCCTATGGGTGGCCTCACAACCCAAATAAAATGCCTCCCACTTAACTCCAAAGCTTTGGCTAACTCCATCATCTGTGATGGAGAGATAGTGTTCATTGATCCGAAAGAAACAAATAAAACTGAATTTTCAGGCTTTGAGTCTAACCATGCTTTGCAATACTCAGGTGTAGCTCCTCCTATGGATGCACGTATTCTGTTTTCGCTTGACAACAGTATTGGCCCGACTGCCCAGACTGGCTTTCTTAGCTTTCGCTTAAAGTACACCAATCCAATATCATCAAACTCCTCCACTGTGTTGAACAAAACCCCACCAGATTTAGTCCATTCCGGTAAATATTTATGATGGAAAATCGACCAAGAATCCCTCCCATCTGCCACTGACATAGTTAAAGGCAACTGGGTCAACTCTATTTTTGAAGCTTCTTGGAAATCTGGCAACAAAAAATGATCACCACCATCCTTCTTTACTTGCTTATGAGGAAGATTAAGCCAAATGGAGTAATAGCAAGCCAAACCGAACCCACCAGCCCCACTAAACACTGCATGAAACACCCCAAGCTCCTCAGCAACCCCCGCCATCCATCCAAAAAAGATGTCCCCGATTATACAAAGTGGGCGTTGACCATCTTCTTGTCGTATGATATCTTCAACAAGCTGTTTAAAAACAGGCCTCAGAGAAGCTGAAGCTTCGAGAAGCTGAACAACAAGGTGGTAAGGAACAACATCACAGTTCTCAGTGTTGGGAGGGAGACCATGGTCGGAGCTATTGAAAGGGATTTCAAGGAGTTGAACACAAGAGTCGGAAGGCAGGGATGATCTTAGTTTCTTGATGTTAAGAGGGGTATTTACAAAGGTTATTTTATAGTTCCTAGTTTTTTCAATAAGAAGAGCTAAAGCCAAGAAAGGGATGATATGGCCTTGCGCCATGAAAGGGAACATCACCACATTTTCCCTCTTTTCAGCCATTTTTGTTTGTGTTGGTGGAGAGTTTCTTTTCTGATCTTTTAAATTTTTGAGGATGCCAAAGAAGTTTAAATATCTTAAGAGTAGGACGCAAAAACATATTCTTTTAGCCTTAGTGCTTAATTATTTTATTATTTACTTTAATCTGCGTTTGGTAAAGTCGATGATTTCTTTTTTTCTTTTCAAAAAATACGTCGACGCTTTCGTGAAGGAAACAGGGCAGCAGAAGAATCTTGATAGAAGCATCCAAAATCCAACAAATTATTAAACTTGAGATCCCTATTCAAGAACTAAGGAAAATTACAATAAATTCATTTTTTTATTCATCTACTTGAAATAAAGAAAAAAAAATACATTTATATTTAATTGATACTAAATAATTAAACAAATTAAAAACATATAATTATTAAATTTGTGTTCATTATAAATATTAAATTTATTATTAAGGCTAATTTTTTTGAAAGATTTTCCCAGAGAACAAAATATGAAAGGTTTTATTTATTTTTTGATTATTTGATATTTTTCTCCCTTAACTTTTCTAGGTTGTGGTTTAATTGCATATTTGATTTTTAATTATAATTTTAAAATTAGAAAATGAATTGAATTATTTTTAATATCAAAAATAAATTTTAATGAGAATTTGAGTTTGAGTTAACATTTCTCTCGCATGAAAGATCTCCAACACAAGAATTAATATTAAATGCAAAAACTTTAAAATAATAATAAGAGGATAAAAACAATCTCATCCATGTTAAAGTCCATATTGGATAACTGGGGATCTTTTAATTTTGAAATAATTAGCAAAATAAAGAAAATAATTCTTTATGTTGATAGCTATGCATGGGAATATTCTATTTTTTCCACCATTGTCTGCAACTTTGTGGTGAATGAATAACATTAGTGGCCCCAAAATTTAAACTAACATTTGGTCAATCTGATTTTTGTGGATGAGATTGTTGGGTTTTGAGAGAGAAATAAGAGCAGGAAGAAAAAAATTTCCTAAAAAAAATGGGAAATAGAATAAATACAAATATAAAAATATTTATTTTATTTTGTGCCACATATTAATATATTATTGGGCTCAGATTTTATTTTATCCATCAACTTTAAACTTAAATGTATAATGGAATAAAACCTTAGGTACTTTAAATGGAAATTTTGCATATTTTGGATACCTATCTTTTATATAAAAGTCTTAAAAGAATGAGTGATACCTTAATTCAAAGGGCCAATAATTAATTTTATCAGTTGAAATATCATCTTTAATATTTAAAAAAAGTAACAATAATTTTAAAAATATTTAAAAAAAACTTAAAAACAAATAAAAATTTTAAAAATTTTTTGAAATTTAAAAAAATACATCACCTACTTCTTCCTCTTACTGTCGCAACCAAGCTAACACCCATCCTTCATCGACCATAAACTTGACGCGATTGGCCCTCATTTTTGTAAAATGGTGGTCGTTGCAAAAGGAGTAGTGATGTGAACGCTAGAAGAGGGAAAGCAATCACTCGGAAGGGTGCCTCACCCAAACTGACTAGCACCTATACCAAATGATTTCAACCCTTTCCAATTAAAGCTTCCATTGTTGTGTTGCGGAGCCATGTTGAAACATTTTCAATATATATATAGTGTTTCAGTAGTTGCAAATGAAAAGTTATAAGTAACTAAAAGTTATGTCATTTAGTTATTAACAACTAGTCATAATTAATCAAGTAGATAATTATGTTTATTGCTAAAGATATGACTATCCATTTGGGTAGTTATGTCCCTACGAAGAGACATGAAACCTCCTATAAATAGGAGTGAAGTTTCATTTTCATGATAACAAAAAAAAACATAGAAAAAAAGTCTTTATGATCTCCCACCATCTTTTATATCCCTAGATTGTTTGATAAAGAATTACTACAGAAATTCTTTATAGAAATTGATATCCTTGCTATGCTCTGCTCAGTACTCAGTGGACTGTTTCTGTTAGTGCAAAACGTAGACAGTTATTGGGCTTCATTGTATCCTCAAGGTTTATTTGCCAGTAACTCTTTTGTAGACCATAATATAGGTGGGGGCAAATAGAACCTTAAAGAAAGTGGCCTTAAAACATTCATTAATTTCTTATAAGTTTATTTTTATCCCCACATACCAACAATTTTAAGGTTCTATTCTCGTAATTTATGAGAAATTAAAGAAGGCTTGTCTGTTCACCACGCTTTAACATGCCACTATAAGCATGGTACTATGAGGATGGATATCAACAAATGTGGTTGCATCAAGGCCTGAGATCTTGTCATATTTTGATTTAAAAGAAATCTTTATCACAAGAAAATTTCATTTTATGCATGATTTTTTTAGATGCATGATTTTGATTGGTATAAAATTATATAATATATTATATATCATGCAAGAAAGAAAGAAAAAAGATGGAACGAAAATGTACAGATGGAATGAAAATGCAAGTTTGGGAAATGGTCTATTAATGGATCAAAAAGTTACCTTCTTTTTGAATGGTGATGGCATTTTTCAAAAATTAGTTGAACATGATTCTATTCTACAGAAGCATTATAACTATTCGGGTGAGCCTTCCCAAATCGAAATGCTATGTCACTAGGTCCAACGAATACTTTTAAAATTTGGATGAATGATTTCTTGAAACCAAAAAGTGCAACTTAAAAAGTGATATCTTTTTAAAGAATTACCTAGGTACCTATCAATGCTTTATAAATAGAAAATAAGTTAGGAGAATTGAAATATAACTCATTCCATCTAATTTGTGAGTGAAACTCTTATTTTTTCTTTTTCTTGATATAAATTTAACTTGAGATATGAAATTATTTGTATAGCGCCTCAATTTTATTAAATTTTAATTGTTAAATTATGTCAAATAATTTTATTTGTTTCGGTGGTTAAGTGCCTTAGATGTCTACTTTAGGTCTTGAGTTTGATTTCCTTGTTTTTGGAATTTTTCCCATTAATTTTGAATTATGCCAGACTTGAGTCGTAGGGTTTATCTTTTAATTTCGTGGGTTTGTTGACAAGAATAAGCCTGGTGGTTCAGTGGTAAGGCTTTAACTTACCTAGGGGTCTCGAGTTTGAATCTTATTGTGTGCAAAAGTGAAATTCTTTTTGTTTTCCTACCCACAAAAACCTAGTGAAGGAAAAAAGAGTACATAATCCTTTGATACACAGTATGTCACAACCTTAAAAGAACGAATTTACTCCCCCTCATGTAAGCATCACTTAAGATCTTTAAAGCAATGCAATCCAATGTTGAAAATTAACTTCTAAAATGTAGCAGTAGGGAGCGCCTTAGTAAAAGATCTACCAAATTCTCACTTGAACGAATCTGTTGAACATTTATATCTCTAATATTTTGTAGATCATGAGTGAAGAAAAATTTTGTTGATATATATTTTGTTCTATCACCCTTAATATATCATTCCTTAAGTTGTGTAATGCAAGCTTAGCCACACACGTTCACGACTAGCATCATGGATTGCCAAAATCTCAGCATGATTAAAAGAAGTAGCAACAATTGTTTGTTTCATAGAATGCCAAGAAATTGCAATACCACCACAGGAGAAAACATAACTAGTTTGTGATCGAGCATTGTAAGGATCAGATAAGTACCCTGCATCTGCAAACCAGCTAATTCTGTTTTAGGTAGGTTAGGGAAAAACAATCCCATATCTCTTGTACCTTGAAGATAACGAAAAACATGCTTAACCCCATTCTAATGTCTTCGGGTTGGACATGAGCTAAATCTTGTTAATAAGTTGACAACAAATGATATATCAGGTCGTGTATGACTAGCAAGATACATCAATACACCAATAACAATTAATTATGATACTTTAAGACCAAGAAAATCTTCATCATTTTCCTGAGGACGGAAAGGGTCTTTATTTACATCAAGTGACCTAACAACCATTGGGGTGCTCAATGGATGTGCTTTATGCATGTAAAATCTTCTTAGCACTTTTTCTATATATGTTGATTGATGCACAAGGATTCCATTATTTATGTGCTCAATTTGTAACCCTAGACAAAATCTTGTCTTTCCAAAGTCTTTCATTTCAAATTCTTTCTTTAAGCACTTCATTGTCACTAAAATCTCTTCAGGAGTCCCAATGATATTTAAATCATCAACATACACAGTAATTATAACAAATCCCGATCCAAACTTCTTTATCACTAAGGCGATTATACCATATACGCTTAGATTGTTTCAATCCATAAAAGGATCTATTTAATTTGATTTCTTGAGAACATGAATTAGTTGCTTCTGGCTGTTTAAAACCTTTTGGGAGTTTCATGTAAATGTTATTATCAAGTGGTTCATATAAATAGGATGTAACTACATCCATTAGGCATAAATTAAACCCTTCTCTTATTGCCAGACTAATCAAGAACCTAAAAGTAGTTGCATCCACCATAGGAGAGTATATCTCTTAATAATTAATACCAGGTCTTTGTGAAAATCCTTATACAACCAAACGCACTTTATATCTCATAATTTCTCCTTTTTCATTTCTCTTTCTCACAAAAACCCATTTATATCCCATAGATTTTACACCTTAAGGTGTATGAACTACATGTCTGAATACATCTCTCTTCGCAAGAGATTTTAACTCCGCCTCAATTGCTTCTTTCCATTTTGGCCAATCATCTCTTTGTCTACATTCTTCAATTGACATTGGTTTATGATCTATATTGTCATTCAAAATATCTAGTGCTACATTACATGCAAATATGTCTTCAAAATCGATTTGATTTCGGTTCCATTTAATTCTTGAAATGACATAATTTGTTGAGATCTCTTCACTATTAGGTACTTGAGATTTTTCTTGAACTTTAGTCATGTCTAAAATCTGTTATGGAGATCTTTTTAAAGTCATTGCTTTCTCAATTTGACCATCATCTATTTTTTCTCTTTTTTTTTAGGATTCTAATATTTGGAACCAACTGGTCTACCACACTTCAAACTTGATTTAGACTCACTAGCAACTAGAGTTTGTCCTTTAGGGACATCAATTTTGATTAGAGCATTTACAGCTGGTATATGTGATTTTGTCATTCTTTTTGGATCAGTAAATGCGTCTGGCAATTGATTTGCTAAACTTTGAACTGAATTATCCTCCGAACCTCCAATTCACATTGCTGCATACAAGGATAAAGATGTAACAATTGTAATTCATTCCAATCTATTTCTTTTTTCAGCTGTTTATTTTCTCCCCCTAATGTTAGGAAAATTAACTCATTAAAATGACAGTCAGCAAATCGAGCCGTAAATAAATTCCTCGTTAATGGCTCAAGATATTTAATTATTGATGAAGATTCATATCCAACATACATTCCTAACCTCCTTTGAGGACTCATCTTAAAGCGTTGTGGTGGCGCAATTGGAACATATCCAACACATCCTAAAGTTCTCAAATGAGAAATATTTGGTTATTGACCAAAAGTTATTTGTAACGGGGAGAAGTTATGATAAGTTGTTGGCCTGGCTCGAATTAGTGATGCTACATGTAGTATGGCATGCTCCCAAGCAGAAATTGAAAGTTTTGACTTCATAAGTAATGATCTTGCAATCAATTGAAGATGTTTGATTAATGATTTAGCAAGACTGTTTTGTGTAGGAACATGTGCTACAGGATGTTCAACACTTATTCCAATAGACATACAAAAATCATTAAAAGTTGGGAAGTAAATTCACCAGCATTGTCAAGATGAATTGTCTTGATAGGGAAATCTAGAAAATATGCTCGTAATTTGATGAACTGAGCAAGTAACCTTGCAAATGCCATGTTTCGAGTTGATAACAATGATACATACGAATATCTAGTCGGAGCATCAAGTAAAACCATAAAATAACTAAATGGTCCACACGGAGGGTGTATTGGTTGACATATATCTCCTTGTATCCGTTCTAGAAAAGTGATAGATTCATAATTTAACTTGGCTGGTGATGGCCGAATGATTAATTTGCCTTGAGAGCAAACATTACATGAAAAAATATTAGATTGAAGAATCTGTTGGCTCTTCAATGAATGTCCACATGTATTGTCAATAAATTTTCACATCATAATTAAATCGAGATGGCCTAACCGGTCATGCCAAATAATAAATTCATTAGTAAACTTCTGATTTTTTATAGCATGTGCTTCAATTGTACTAATTCTCATGTAGTACAAACAAGAGGAAAGTATAGATAGTTTCTCCAAAATAATTTTATTACGTTGAATTATACTCGTAATTTGAAGATATTCATCATTCCCTTCACTTATTGTCTCAGTATGATATCCATTATGCCGAATATCTTTAAAACTTAAGAAGTTTCTTTGAGACTTAGTAGAGTATAACCCATCATTAATTTGAAACATAGTTCCTCTAGGCAACAATATGTTTGCTCTTTCAGAGCCTTCTATGATTTTGGTACTACCAAGTATATTACTCATACTAGCTTTTTTGCATTGTTAAATGAGAAAAATATTTCTTATTCTTAAGTATAGTATGAGTAGTTGCACTGTCTGCTAAGCACAAGTTTTCACCATTTGTCACTAATTGAATTTGATATGTATTCATATTCTTCAAAGAAAACAAATAAATGTCACATAAATTATCAAAATCTATAAAATTTTCATAAATAGTTTAAAACATAACATAATAACCATGTTGTTAAAAACATAACAAACTTGCATAAAAAATTATTTTTTAAAACTATAATAATAAAATTAAAAGATCAATTATTCCTTTCAAGGGTGGTGAAGAAATTAGTAGCTTCCAAATAAGTTGTAGCAATGATGCCATAATCATCTTTGCCATTCACACAAACAAATTTTGTCTTTATTTTCTTCCCTTTTATCCTTCAATGATTGTTGATATAGTGCTACAAGATGCTTTGCTGTATAATAGGTTCGGGACCAAGGGTTTTTTCCTCTACAACGATAACACAAACTTTCCACTTTCTTAGTTGTATTTTTATTATTCTTTCCATCTTTATGATCCCACTTCTAGTGGGTATTCATGAAATGACCACCTCGTTCACGTTTACGTTCACGTCCACGTCCACATCTTTGACTACGACCACGACCACAACCACGGCCACGACCATGTCCTTGACCATAACTGCTAATGTAGCTTTTATCCTTTCCGTTATATGATGTCACATTCGTTTCAGGGAATGGAGTAGAGCCAGTTGGATGTGACTCATGATTTTTCATTAACAGTTCATTATTTTGCTTAGCTACAAGAAGACAAGATATTAATTCAGAATATTTTCTTAAAACCTTTTTCACGATATTGTATCTACAAGACAACAATATTTGCGTGAAATGTAGAGTATGTTTTTTTTCTAACATATCCTCATCAGTTATGTTCTCTCCACATAATTTCAATTGGGATGTGATTCTAAACATAGTCGAGTTATATTCACTCACAAATTTAAAATCTTGTAATCTCAAATGTAACCAATCATAGTGAGCTTTAGGAAGTATTACAGTTTTCTGATGATCATATCTTTCTTTTAGACTATTCCAAAGGATAAGTGGATCTTAAATAGTCAAATATTTAGTTTTTAGTCCCTCATGGAGGTGATGACAAATAAATATCATCGCTTTGGCCTTATCTTGACTAGATGCTTCATTTCCTTCATTAATAGCTTCACCAAGGCCTTTTGCATCTAAATGTATTTTAGCATTTAACATCTAGGATAACTAGTTCTTTCTAGTAATATCAAGAGCCACAAATTCAAGTTTTGCAAGGTTCAACATTCATGATATCGCTACAATATAAATATAAATATAAGTATTTCATTAACAAACATTCAAGCAAACATTAGTAATCCCTTAACCAAACTTTCAAGCATAACATAATAGGAAAAAACCCCCCAAATAATTACAAAAATTTAGTCATAAAATAAATTACAAGTAATTTGACTATGTTAGAAGTTTTTAACAAAATTACAAGATTAGTAGAACCCTTAAAAATGAAACAAATTATAAATATAAGTAATTTTATCATAATGGACATCTTGATAAAATGTATTACATACCTTTATCAAAACTAACGAAAAATGCAAGACTCTTGGATTGATAAAAGCGCTAATGCTGATAACATATTATAAACAAAAAATAATAGATAAAAGATGGATATGAGAATATGAGGATTTCTATTGCATTCTATACCTTTTCATCATACTTACAAGTAGTATACTCCATTATATATATAAAGAGATTAGACTTTTCATATTCTAATACATAAATAAGTAAAAAGGGTTATAAGGAGATGAAAGGTTTAAGGAAGATGGAAGGTTAAAGGTTAAAGAAGATGAAAGCTGGAAGGTCAAGGGAGACAAAAGATGAATGGTTGAACATCCATTAAATAACATTCATAACAATTATCTTGTTTTTATTCTATTTTTTTAAATTATCAAAACCTCCCTAATTTTCCTCCCCCACTTATCGTCCAATTTTCCCCTTCATTTGGCATGTTCTTTTCTTTCCTTTCTTTTGCGTTTCTTTCTTATTCTTTTCTTCCCCGTTTTACTTTTTTCTTCACTGCCATTATTTTTTTGTCGTGTTGCCATTTGTTGCAATCGCTGCATGGCGTTGTTTATGTCGATCATCATTCAAGCATAATGTAAGTCTCGTAAGGGGTTTCTTTATGGTAAGGTGAATTATTCTGGTGCATGGTTATTTTAGGAGATTTTAGATGATTTTAAACAGTTGATGTTAATGGTTTCAGGTTCTTCTAGGTAAAGTTCGTGAGGCATAAACACTTCTGGTGGTGTGCGTTAGGTTAAGGTTGTTGTCGTTTTTTCGAGGTAAGTGGGTTGATGTCAATTTTGGGGACTAAATTTTTGGTGTTAAGCGCTGATTTCGTGTTTCAGTTTCATATTATAGTGTTAGTTAATCTTAGTCATGAATGATGTGTTCAGGATCTTATGGCTGTGTTAGTGTCGTTATTCCAACAGCATTCAGGTATGTGTTCCTAACACGAAACACCAAATTAAACTCAAAAATCTAAAAAAAATAAGCGAATTTTGAAACTATAGTCTGCGTCACACAGTCATGCAATAGGCCATGTGCACCATACGGGCATGTGGTTGGTTGTTTTCTAGGTCGTGTGGAGCACACGGGCGTGTGAACCCATGTTGGTCATTTTGATGAGCCCATTTTAGGCTGGGTATGAGACTCTGAATGTAACACCTCTTACCCGTATTCATTATCGAAACAAAGTAAGAAGTGTTATCAAGCGATCTGAAATATATATATTTTTTACAAAAATTTTGACATAATTCCTTTTCATAAACATTCAATTCCTCCTACAAATTCTCAAAACGCAATTTCAAATAACTTCAATATTTCAACCAAATACAATTATATGTTCAGACACAATTTATCCATCCTCAACATTCTAATTACTTTGTTAATAGTTTAAGGAAACAATTTATCAATTAATATACACCAACATTTTAAACCAAACAATATTTTATACATATATATAAATTTATACCACATTACATTAAGTCATCTATACATGCCATTTTTCAAAGTATTGGTTGCAAAATACCCAAAAGATGATGATGATAGTGTGGATGAGGTTCTGACCCCGTCCAATTCCCGAGCTGATTAATATCACTATAAAATAAGGGAAAAATAAAGAAGAGTAAGCTTATAGCTTATTAAGTATGTATGTAATTGATAAATAAATTTCTAGCATGATACCATATATAATATAATTTTTATCACACATAAATCTATTATCTATTAAATTTTCAGCAAACTATTTCTCTGCATCACAGTCACTAAATTATTTTTATCTAAAGCTACGGAACTCCAAATTAAGATCCGTAAATTTTCCCTGAAACTAGACTCATATACCTTCTTAGCATAAAATTTTTATAATTTTTGGTTCAGCAAATTAGTACAGTTTATTCTATAAATATTCCCTTGTTTCACTTCTTGACACTTCTGATCTCTCTTCACTAAAAGTTAGTTATCTCTTAGTACAGAGTTCAAATGATTTTCCCAATTATTTATTTTGAAAATGGATTCAATAATAAATTTAAGAATATAAATTTAAAAACATAATTATTTTTGTACAATTTTTAGTGATTTTCCAAAGTTAGAATAGAGGATTTCGAAATCATTCAGACCTTGTCTCACTAAAATTCCAATATCTCAAAATATATAACTCCTTTGGCCATTCTTTCTATTTTATGTGAAGTATACTCATTGAGCTTTAATTTCATGTCTTATTAAACCACTAACTCAATTTATATAATTTTTGGTGATTTTTCAAACTAACATCACTGTCACTGTCCAAATCTATTCTATTCCAACGTCCCTCATTCACATAGCACTATAACCATTTATTTTATAACACAATACAAGACTTCATCACTTGAGTCACTCTTTCGCAACTTATCACGTTCCAATCACATACTCATATCTCATTTAACATGTCGGTATAACAACAAATATTTGGGGTTTTTCACACAGTACTACCCATGTTACTTTTATCATTCGATACACGTAGTAGCCTTCACATAGTACTACACACGTGATCAAGTTTTACGGTTCACGTAGTAGCATTCACATAGTACTACACACGTGACCAAAGCTTTTCGGTACACATAGTAGCCTTCACTTAGTACTACACATGTGACCATCATTTATCGATTCACGTAGTAGCCTTCACACAGTACTACACACGTGACCAAAGCTTCTCAGTACACATTGTAGCCTTCACTTAGCACTACACATGTGACCATCATTTATCGATTCACATAGTAGCCTTCACACAGTGCTACACACGTGTTCATCGATACCTTATTCAAATCTTTACCATTCCAACAGTTTCACAAAGATTCTTACTTTCCAATCATTTACAATTTCTCCATAGCACATTATAATATCAATCTTTCCACTCATCTCCATAACCAATTTAATAATTCGATTTAAATCATTTCAACCATTACTTGCAGTTGGTATATCCATAAACCAAGCTGATTTTAAACAAATCAACTATCAATTTCAAATTTCTAACTTTAATATAACTATTTCATATCCAACCCTTTCGCATATATTGTCACAAAATATAACAAAAATAATTATAACAATGTATTAATTACATACAACTTACCTCGATACAAAATGTAAAGATTTTGGAATTTAATCCCCAATCTTCTATTTTCCCCGATTAAGGTTGAATTCTCGTCTTTCTTGATCTATAACAGCAAATTGAGCTTGTTTAACATTCACATTTATTAAAACAAGCTTCGAATCAACTTCTGTCAAAATTATGATTTTGTCCCTAAACTTTTGCATAATTACATTTTTGTCCCCAAGCTCGAAAATTAAATTTTACTCCTTATTCTTATGTTTTACAACATGCTGAACACTTTTTCCTTCTATGGAAATATCAAATTCTCACTCTAACATGTACTTATGAACATTAAATATTTTTATCGATTATGTCGATTTACCCGTTTTCACTTAAAATCGCTTAGCAAAAGTTGTTTAACATAATCCCTAGCTTCATATTCTACCATAAAACAGCAAAATAAACACATTTCACCTATGCGTATTTTTCCAAATATGAACCCTAACATGAATTAATGGTAGAAATAGCTAAACCGAGCTACGAGGATCTAAAAATGCGAAGAACATTAAAAACGGGGCTAGGGTGCGCTTACTATGAGCTTGAAAAAGCAAAGAAACCCTAGCTATGGTGTCCCTTAAAATTCGGCAGCAACTATGGAGAAGATGACACCATTTTTCCATCTTTTTCCCATTTTATTTCTTTTTATTACCAAATGACTAAAATGCCCTTACTTAAAACAATCTATTTCACTAAATCTATGCCCATTTTTGTCCATAAATTAACTAATAGTCTAATTACCACATGAGAACCTCCAATTTAAAGTTTCATAGCAATTGGACACCTCTAACATATAGAACCTAACTTTTGCACTTTTTACAATTTAGTCCTTTTGACTAAATTGAGTGCCCAAACGTCGAAATTTTTGAACGAAATTTTCACAAAATTTTTCCGTGAAATTGTAGACCATAAAAATATAATAATAATTATAGTTTCCCTTGTCGGATTTGTGGTCTCGAAACCACTGTTCTGACTAGGCCTAGAATCGGGCTGTTACATTGAAAGCAGTTTTGTAACAACTCTGTAAGCATGTAAGACGGTAAATTTATGTGTTTGTATGTTAGTAAGCATGATTATGATTAACAACTCTGTATAAACTTTGTGATAAAATCTGTAACTATGACAATGATGAAAACATAACATATTTTTTATTCAATATGATTATATGTTCCATGACATTTTAGTATGACAATGTATGTGCATTAGGGTGGGGTATGATATGTGTTAGAGGAAGTGTGATTCTGATAGTATTACTGCATTTTTGGTGGTATATTCACAATATATGTCTACTAGCTCAGTTGTAAATTTTTCTTAGTGGCATACAACCACGACATGTTGTGATGGATGAATGGACTCTTGTAGTCCTATTTGGTGTGATTGGTTGGACGGAGATGGTGTGTAGCGGTTGGGGATATGATTATTATGTTTATGCCTGTCATATGATTATGAGAATGTGCACATTCTTTTATGTTATTATGATAATTGCATATACGCATGTTTTGTTGTGATTTCTATTTGTGGGCCAAGACACACACTTGGATTTTTAGCTCACTCTATTAATTTACCATTTTTCAGGTAATCCTCAGGCTTAGGGTTTGGTGGCAATTATGGATCTCAGTTCGATCATTTGAACTTTAATTTTGTTTTCGATCTTTATTAATGACTTTTAAATTGTTTATTTTCAGAACAATTACTTTGGTTTTTGGAAATATACAATTCGGCATGATCTATGATAATCTAAATCAGTCGGGCGATTTATGGAATTTAATAATTTTCAAAAAATAATAACTTTAAGAGATTTTCGCTGCAAATATTTAATCAGTACATGATGTTTTAGGAAATAAGGAATGAAGGTAAAATGGTTTCAATAAACTAATTTTATAAGCTAATATTTCAAGACACTCATATGTTATTATGACAAACACTTTTATCAAAATCGAAAGGTTTTTAAGAAATATTTGTTTGGTATTCAATGATCAAATTTTTTGATAATAGTGTTACCTTCATAATCTGGCCATAACGTTTGGTCCAGGTTTGAGGTGTTACATTTGGTGGCATCAGAGGCAGGTTCAAAACTTGGGTTGTGATTGTTGGGTTCAAAATGTTTATGGAAAGTGTTTTAAATAAATTGTATTTTTTATTAATTCTGATAAGTGAGTTTCTAAAATTTTTGAGTCTTCAGCATCGATCCAATTAAGTACTTTAGTCACTTTAGTTAAATGAAAACTATAAAGACTGTAGAGTAGAAACTCATCTGCTTTAGAAAAGAGATTGTGAAAACTTTGATAAAACTTTAGACTTAGGGTTTTTTTCATAATAAACCTAAGTTAATGCATAAAATTTTGAATTGTAGATAACTTAGCATAGTGAGTACTTATGGAACCCAAGGACGTGGTACCCGTAGGTGTGGTAGGCACTGTAAAGGGGTTCGAGTTGAGCCATCTTCTATGGGAACCATGCTCAATTTAGATATGAGTGAGACTATTGGAACACCTTCAATTGAGACTGACTCTAAAGTTTAGACTGCTAGGGACGATGCGGTGTCCCAAGCTATGTTAAGGATGCTTCAAAGGGTCGCTAGGGCCCAAAACTGGATCTATTTGCTGAGAGTCAGTAATTGAACGACTCCGATTGAATGGGGCTGAGTTATTTAGGGGTGTCACTCAGACTACCCAGATGGTGGCTGAGTACTGGTTGGAGGCCATCGAAAGAATTATGAATGATTTGGACTGCACCCCCGAGTAGAAATTAAAGGGTGTTGTGTCTTTGCTTCGTGATGAAGCATACTAGTGGTGGCAATCGGTTGAGCGAGGCATCCAACCTAAGCGAGTGACTTGGGCTTTCTTTCCGAGCACTGTAAATCCTAAATTATATAGAGTTTTTATAGTTGTTTTCGGCAAGTTTTTATTTAAAAATAATATTAATCTCGAGTACTTGATTACTAATTTGGTGAATTTATTTATATTTTAATAATGAGTATGATTTAATGAAGAATGTGATTTTATGGTATTTTAAATTAAATTTGTACATAATTTAATTATTTTATGCTACATATTGATCTTGACATTTTTAATGCAATTGGACCAAGGAAATTATGTATGATTTATTAAATTATGTACAAATTTAATGTAAAATAGCATAAAATCACATTCTTCATTAAATCATACTCATTATTAAAATATAAATAAAATTCACCAAATTAGTAATCAAATACTCGAGATTAATACTATTTTTAAATAATATGGATGACAAACACATACGGAATGGGTAAAAAAGAAGTTGATTTGATCCAATTAAAGAAGGGTCAATTGATGGATAAGTTTGGTAAAGAATTGGGTCACCAAACCATCCAAACAAGGGAGAACAAGCCCAATTCGACAAAGGCATTTGGATTGATCACACATTCACTTTTGAGAGATTTACTAGAGTTCCCTCCACTTGCAAATAAATTAGAAACTATCACACCAACTTTGCCCAAGAAACCGTCCACCCCTTGCTTGATGCAAGCATGATATCATGCATGAATCAAGCAGCCAAACAACTCCCTTCTCCACAAATTATGGTCGGCCATGGGAAGGAGAAACCTAAGGGATTCATCATGCTATTTTTAGAAAACACACCTACCATCCTTCACTATAAATACCCACCTCAATTCCTCATTTCAATCACCCCTTAATCATTTCTCATTCCTCATTTCTCAAACATCAAACATCAAACATCATTCATCCCTCACTCTCATTTTTTTCCCATTTTCTTTCTTTCTTTCCATGCATAAACATCCACATTTCCCTTAGCTAGCAAATCCTTGAGAAATTACTCTCTTGGCCAGTCACCTTGAGGAGCATTTTGTGGAAGAGCAACTGTGAGAATTAGAGGAAACCTCCATGATTAGTCACCACACTTATCAAAGAGTTTCTTCTTCCTTTTTGCTATTTCTTAATTATTCAATATGTTTGCAAATTTCTTTGTTGCTTTTTCATCAACAATTGTAGCATAATTCTGTTTAGCTAGGATGATTGCATCAATTCAATTAAGTTTATTTAAATCATGTTTTGGTGTTTTGTGCCTCAGTAGATCATGTTGTCAATTAAATTCATGCATGTATTTCATTCATTAAAATGTGATTGAATGCATTAGAATTAGTTGCTTAATCCGAACCATATAGTGCCAAATGGACACAATAATTGAAAAGTGCATGCTTAATTTATATTCGACCCAGTATAAATTAAGGTTCGTAATAACTTGACTGAGCTCTATAACCTTGCATTGCATTTAGATTTATGTGATGAAATTCTTTCAAACTGACCCAGTCCTTGCTTTCACATGAATTCTAAGAAACCTTTAGTTATATATGATCAGTAATATGCATGTTTTTCCAAGTAAAAGATTTTGAAAGGACTTAATATTGGTTTCAAGCTTATGAAAGATCGAGTTGCCATGAAATATTTTTCCAGAACATTATTAACATGATGAGAATGAACTAAGTTAGTTAATGTAATTATCCTACCCTATCGATGTTATTGTCGTTGAAATCTTGTGAATTCTGCTGCTACGTCCATCTCATCCATTTTATTCATTCATCATACTTAGATTAATTTGTATTAGGGATCATTTTGCATTTACTTATTTATTTTTACATCACACTATTGAAAAATTATTGTGTTTTTTTCCACTAAATTGTTAAATTTAATTTTACAATTAATTGATTAACATACACAGTCCTTATGGAGACGATCACTCTTTTACTTATTACTTGATAAGAACTGTGTACACTTGCACAAACCAAGCATTACAAGTTTTTGGCACCGTTTTCGAGGACTGTTGCCGTAATCATTTTTGTGAAATTGTTCTGTACGATTTGGTTTTTATTTTATTTTATTTTATTTATAAATTTACTAATTTATTCTTTATTCTTTATTTTTTGTAATTTATTTTCAGGTGTCTATAAGCATAGATCAAATTATCGATTTATTATCTGTAGACCTTAAAATCGAGTGGACATTTAGATAAAGAAGATGATAGAGAATAACCAAAGACAATCCCAAAGACAAGCTATAGAAAAAGACATTGGAAATCAAAATGATGTTCAAGGGAATGAAGCCATTAATATTCACAAACCAATCCTTATTGCTGATGATAGGAATCTGGGCATAAGACAGTATGTTGTGATCCTTTTTAATGAGTTAAATTCGGGAATTAGGAGACAAAAGATTGATGCACCGTAAATTGAATTGAAGCCTGCGATATTTCAGATGCTTCAAACCGTGTGTCAATTTAGTGGAATGCCCACAAAAGATCCACACCTTCACCTTTGACTATTTATGGAGGTGAGCGATTCCTTTAAGATAGCCAGTGTTACTGAAGACGCATTGAGGTTGAAGTTGTTTTTGTACTCGTTGCGAGATCAAGCACGAGCATGGCTTAATTCGTTGCCACCAGATTCAATAACAACTTGGCAAGAATTAACTGAATGCTTTCTGGTAAAGTACTTCCCACCTAACAAAAATACTAAGTTACGAAATGAGATCACCACCTTTCAAGAATTGGATGACAAGTCCTTATACGAGGCATGAGAAAGATTCAAGGAATTACTTCGTAGATGGCCTCACCATGGGATTCCATATTGCATCCAGTTAAAGACATTTTATAATGGTCTCAACGCACACACAAGATTGATGGTAGATGCTTCTGCGATTGGCACTCTCTTGTCGAAGTCTTACAATGAGGCTTACAAGATCATCGAGAGAATAGCTAGTAACAATTGCCAGTGGCTGACAAATCGAGTAGCTTGAGTGCATGAAGTAGATGCCTTCACTTCACTTTCAGCTTAGGTATCTTCTATCTCTTCAATGTTGAAATAGTTTACTACTAATGGTTTTAATCCTGTTGCAGCCCAACCATCAAGTCAATTCAATGTTGTTTATTGCGTATATTGTGGGGACAATCATTCTTTCGAGTTGTCCATCAAATCCCTTGGGGAATCAATACCAAAATAGAAGTGGACAAGGACCACAATCCAACTTCTATAATCATTCATGGCGAAACCATCCAAAATTTTCTTGGAGTAACCATGGAGGAGGACTGAACAACACCTACATGCAACATAGAACAAATCAACCCCAAGGGTTCAATCAACAAATTCCAAAACCACAACAAGTTGCATCATCTAACAATTTGGAGAATTTGTTAAAGGTATAAGAATGATGCCTTAATACAAAGCCAAACAACAACACTAAAAAATTTGGAGAACCAAATGGGCCAGTTAGCTGTGGAGCTTTGTAATAGACTGTAAGGAGCCTTGCCGAGTGATACAGAAAATCAAATAAATTTGGGTAATGAACATTTCAAGGTAGTTGCTTTATGAAGTGGTAAGACTTTGGAACCAAAGGAAGTTGTGGTTGAAGATGAATCTATTGAGAAAGAGGAAAGTCAATAAATAGTTGAAATTCCTGCACTAGAAGAGCCAAAACAATGAATTCGGATAAGCTAACATCTTCTTTAGATGTAGATTTATCTCTTCAGAACAGTTGTCCAGTCTAAGCCAAAGTTGCAACACCTCCATATCCTCAAAAATTCCAACAACATAAGTAGAAACAAGATGTGCAATTTCAAAAGTTTCTTGGATGTTCTAAAGCAACTTCACATCAACATCCCGTTGGTAGAGGTTGTAGAACAAATGCCCAACTATGTCAAGTTCATGAAGGACATTCTGTCCAAGAAGAAGAGACTTAGTGAGTATGAGACTGTAGCTTTAATGAAGAAGTGCAATACGTTCTTGTAGAACATGCTACCTTCTAAACCAAAAGACCTTGGAAGTTTTACTATACCTTGTAATATTGAAGAATCTTATTGTGCTAAAGCCTTGTGCAACTTAAGAGCAAGCATCAACTTGATGCCCAAATCTTTTTTCAAGTTGTTGGGAATAGGTGAAGTAAGACCCATAAATTGTAGCACTCTAATTGTCAGATCGATCTTTAGCATACCCAGAAGGAAAGATCGAGGATGTTTTTGTAAGAGTAGATAAGTTTATTTTTCCTGCTGATTTCATTGTTTTAGATTTTGAAGCAGATAAGGAAGTTCTAATCACCCTAGGGAGACCTTTCCTAGCTACAGGAAGAATGTTAATAGACAAGCAAAAAGGCGAACTCTCCATGAGAGTTCCAGATGATTAGGTAACATTTAATTTTTTTTAAAGCAATGAATTTTCCCGATCCGATGGAGAAATGTTTAGTGATGGAGGAGTTAGAAACCTTAGTTTCTATGGAATGAGAGAATAATTTTGTGAAAGACCTATTGGAGAACACTTTAGGGTTTGAACCATTGAAAGATGAAGAAAGTAACGAAAATATGGCTTTGATGGAAGCCAATTCGAGGAACTATGTTCAACTAGCTCGATTTGAACCATTAGAGTTGGAAGCTTGAGAATACACGCAATCGAAGTTGTCAATTGAAGAATTGCCTAAACTTGAACTTAAGGTAATTCTTTCCCATTTGAAATACGTTTATTTGGGTAATTGTTCTACTTTTCCTATGATTGTTTTAGTAGAACTAACAAAACACCAAGAGGAGCAGCTAATCGAAGTTTTAAAGAAATTTAAAAAGGCGATTGGTTAGACCATAGCTGATATTAAAGGAAAAAACTCGTCCTTCTGTATGCATAATATTATCTTAGAGGAGAGTGAAAGAGATAGAATAGATGGAAAAATGAGACTCAATCCTATCATGAAAGAGTTAGTTTGAAAGGAAGTTATCAAATGGTTAGATGTAAGAATTATCTACCCCATCTCAGATAGTTCGTGGGTAAGTTCGGTACAGTGTGTACCAAAGAAAGATGGAATCACGATTGTTAAGAATGAATGTAACGAGTTAATTCCAATGAGAACCGTCACTGGTTGGAGAATATGTATTAACTGAAGAAAAATTGAACAAAGCCACTCATAAGGATCATTTTTCGCTGCCTTTTATGGATTAGATGTTGGACCGACTGGTAGATAATGAATTTTATTATTTCTTAGATGGAAATTTGGGTTATAACCAAATATTAGTAGCCCTAGAAGACCAACATAAAATGACTTTTTACTTACCCGTACGATACATTTGCCTTTAGGCAAATGCCTTTCGTTTTATGTAATGCACCTACCACATTTCAGTGATGCATGATGGCAATATTTACTGATATGGTGGAAAATTTTTCTGAGGTTTCCATGGATGGGTTTTCTATTTTTGGTAATACTTACGATGTTTGTTTGAGTAATTTGGCGAAGTTACTGAAGAGATGTGGAGAGATAAATCTTGTCCTCAGCTGAGAGAAATGTCATTTTATGGTTAAGGAGGGGATTGTCTTAGGACATAAAATTTCCAGAAACAGGATTGAAGTTGATAAAGCGAAGGTGGATGTAATTATAAATTTACCACCACCAGTCAATGTTAAAGGAGTTCGAAGTTTCTTAGACCATGCTGATTTTTACTGAAGATTAATTAAAGATTTTTCAAAAATTTCCAAGCCTTTGTATATGCTTTTAGAGAAAGACACCATTTTTTATTTTATCAAGGCATGTTTGGAAGCTTTTGAAGAGTTGAAAAATCGGTTAATCTCAACCCTTATAATCATTACACCTAGTTGGAACTTACCGTTCGAGTTGATGTATGATGCAATCGATTTTGTTGTTGGAGCTGTGATGGGTCAAAGAAGAAACAAAGTGTTTCATTTGATACAGTATGCTAGCAGAACTTTGACAGGATTCCAGTTTAATTACACGGTAACTGAAAAATAACTATTTTCTATAGTTTTTGCTTTTTATCAGTTCCGTTATTATATCATAGGTACGAAAGTCATAGTATTTATCGATCATACGACCATTAAATAATTTCCCACAAAGAAAGATGCTAAATCAAGGCTGAGTCGATGAGAACTTTTACTCCAAGAATTTGAACTTGAGATCCAAGACAGAAAAGGTGTTGAAAATCAAGTAGTTGATCATCTGTTGGGGTTGGAACAAAATAAGGTAACTCATTCACTCGTTCCTATCAATAAAATTTTTCCAAATGAGCATATCTTCGAGGCAAGCTAAATTCATGAAATACCTTGGTTTGTTGTTTATGAAAATTATTTAACATGTGGAATAATACCACGAGAAATGACATACCAAAAAAGGAAGAAATTCCTTCATGGTAATTGATATTATTTTTGGGAGGATCTAGTTTTGTTTAAACAATGTGAAGATAACATAATCAGGAACTGCGTAGTTGGAAGTGAATTTGATGATATCTTGTATCACTGCCAATCATCTCCAAGTGGGGGACACTTTGGTAGTTCTCGCACTGCACCAAAGATTTTACAAGCAGGATTCTTTTGGCCTACAGTGTTCAAGGATGCGTATGCGTACGTGAAAAATTATGATAGATGCCAAAGGACCAAAAACTTATCAATGAGGAACGAGATGCCCTTAGCAAACATTTTTGAAGTAGAATTATTTAACGTATGGGGCATTGATTTTCTAGGCCCGTTTCCTTCTTCTTATGGTAACAAGTATATCTTAGTAGCTATGTATTACGTATCCAAGTGGGTTGAAGCTGAAGCATACCCAACAAATGATGCTAAGGTTGTCATACGATTCCTACATAAGCATGTATTTACAAGGTTTGGGACTCCTAGAGCTATAACTAGGGATGAAGGATCTCACTTTGTAAATAAGTGGTTTAAATGATTGCTTGACAAGTATGATGTGAAATATAAAATTGCCACTACATATAATCCACAGTTAAATAGGCAAGTTGAATGGGTGAACCATGAGATCAAAGGTATCCTTGAGAAGGTGGTGTGACCTAATAGAAAAGATTGGTCTTGAAGGTTGATGATGCTTTATGGGCCTATCAAACTTCTTTTAAGATACCGTTAGGAATGACTCCTTATCGGTTAGTATTTGGAAAGACATGTCATTTGTTGCTTGAGTTGGAAAATAAAGCTTACTGGGCCTTGAAACAATTAAATTTGGATCTAAAGCAAGCTGGTGATAGAAAAATGTTACAGCTTGATGAGCTTGAGGAGTTGGGGTTATTTTCATACGAGAATGCCAAGATGTATAAAGAAAAATCTAAGAGATGGCATGACAATCGTATATAACCTCATGAATTTAGAAAAGGATAGAAAGTGTTGTTGTTTAATTTGAGGCTAAGGTTATTTCTTGGGAAGCTCAAATCTAGATAGACTAGACCTTTCACCATTCACAAAGTCTATCCATATAGAGCAGTCGAATTACACGATGACAAGGGAAGTATATTTAAAGTTAATGGTCAACGTCTCAAACATTATTGAGATAGTTAAGTTGAGTGAGTTGAAACCTCGTTCAATTTAGTAGACCTTTGATTTTTTTTTCATGCTTTTATTTTTAATAAATTGCATAGTTAGAAATTAATTTTCTTAAGTTAGCACATTAAATTAAGTCTGTCTAAGAATATTAGAACTTAAGCGGGACTATTTGTGACCCCTCCAACCTGTCTTGGGATATTAGTTTAATGTAATTAATGGAGAAGAAATTTTCTAAGTAGGCCAAAAGAAATTTGCAATTTGCAATTTGCAATTTCCAGTTTTAATTTTATTTGTTTATGATTAATAAGAGGGTCAATTTCGCCCAAGTGCTGATTATTTTATTTTTCTAGTTTAGTTTAATTTTTTAGTACAACAAATAATTGCAGTTTGGGCTTAAGGCCCAAAATAGTGAAGATGAGGAAATTACCTATACATGTGTCGTCCATACACCCCCCAAAACCTTAATTTTTTCTGCCACTTTATTCCCTCCATACCTTGCTGCCCAAGCATCCTTTTTAGCTAAATTTTTGCTACAATTTTACCTTAATTTACTACTATATAAACTCCTCCCTATCATCATATTGTTCACACCATTCAGGTAATTAGCTTAAACCCTAGCCACCTACTTTTCTTCTCTTTACCGTCAGCCTCAAATCCTGGAAGATCTGCCTAATTACCAGAGTAACCTTACCGCTGCCACAATCCATCATTGTCGCAACACAGTTGCTATCGTAAATCCATTACCATCGCAATTTTTCACCTTTACACCTTGTCGATTTCTTCTTTTTCTTTTACTATAATTTTTCTTATTTTTTGGGGAAAAGTTACCATGTCTCGCAAAAGAACTAGATCTTCCAAAAATACTACCGAAAACCCAATTGTCATTCAAGATTAGGAAGGGAGGGAAATATTTGATTCTATCTTCAAAAATCAACCCATGATGCCGAAAAAATGTTTCAATTTTGAGAGAAATGACAAGATGGTTATGCCAATTTCAATTCAAAAAATAGTTGATGCTTTGAATTGGAATCAATTTTGTGATGCACGATCAATGCTTGACGAGGATTTAGTGCAAAATTTCTATGCCAATTTGACCACACTAGAAGATAATGAAGTTCTTGTTCGTAAAAAAGAAGGTACCCTTTACTTTTAAGTCCATTAGTGATTTGTTTAACTTACCTGATGTTGAAGAAGATGAGTACTCTACCACGATGAAAAATATCAATTGAAATTTTCTTCAAAAAGTACTTAATTTTGTTAAAAATCTGGGATCCCAATGGAGTCATTCTTGCCGAGGGGAATATTTAAATCCAGTGGCGAAGGTATGGATCTACTTTGTTCGATATAGTTTCATGCCTATCTCACATAGTTCCACCATTTTGATGGAACGAATGCTTTTGTTGTATGCAATTATGACAGAATGATCTATCAATGTTGGGAGAATTATTCTCAAGGAAATTCAAGATTGCGCTAGGAAAAAAACAGAAAGTGCCTACTTTCCATCATTGATTACTTCACTTTGCTTGAGGGCCCAAGTAAGATCAAAAGAAAACTTGAAGAACTGTTATGTTTAAGGTTGCATAACAAGGTATGACCTTGAAAGATTAGTGGAGAATGTTGAATTATTGAACCAAGATGAGCCAAATGAATCGAACGAACCAGAATCTGATGAGTCATCAACCAAATCTGAACCAGAAGCTAACTTAGTAAATGAAACAGAAGAGGAACCAAACAGCCTTGACCTAGGGAGGAACCAAATGTTGCTGAACTAGTGGAGCCAAGTTTTAATCCTGAGTTGACCATTCCTACTTTTTCAAAAACTATGAAGAATTTAGAATGTTCAACTATGATGGATATGTGAAAATTCATGCATAATAAACAATATGCTTACTGGAGATACGCAAAAGTTAGAGATGATACCATACAAAATACTTTTAAGAATATATCTAACGGTTTTGTTCCTGAGTTTCTAGATCATATCTTTGAGAAATGGAAAGAAGAGATTGTGGGATTAAGTGCAACAAAGAAGGGAAAAGGAAAAAGACATGGAGGATGCACGAGTAAAAAAGTGGGAAATTTCTTTTTTCTTAAGTATTTATTTTAGACATTTATATTTCTTTCCTTAGTTAGTATTTTGTTTCACATAATAAAATTGCAAACATCAATAAATTAAGCTCAATGCCTCTTCATTATAAACAACAAAGTAGTGTGGTAATGGGAATAAACATGTCTAGGATTGGTTTGTTAAGAAAGACTTGGTACTTAAGCAATCTTTATGACTCACTTTTCTTTCCTTGCAATCTTACCTGGTGTTCAGTTTTTATTCATTACTTTGTTTCTGCAATGAAGACATTGCTTTTTTTAAAAGGGGGTAAGACAATATTTGCATGAATTTTAAATTTTGTTCTTAAGTACGATTCACTGTTTTCACATAAGTATGCTGAAATAAAATAATATTTAGAGAAAATTTCTGTGCATAAGTTAGCTCAAATACAAGTATGATTTCTAATTTTGTCTCAGTTTTTTTATGTTATCTTAAGGTATGGAATGCTTGTCTGTTTTTAGATCTTATGTAGTCTTTTTCCATAAAAATATAATTTCCCTAGAAATAGACATGCATGAAGGTTTTAGTCCTTAGAATTATCTTAGTAACTTTCTTGAGGCGAAATACTAGTAGGCATAAGAATGTAAATATGATTTAGGCACATTTTTCTTTGGGTCATTTGAGCCTTTCAAACCAACCTGTAACACCCCGATTTTCATTGGTGACAGAATAGTTATTTCGGGACCACAAATTTCTGTCATAACGACTCATAAATATTATTTTTGGAATATTTATAGAGTCACTAGAATCTTATTAAAATTTGGTTAAGAAATTTTAACGTTTAGATAGTTAATTGAAGACAAAGGATTAAAGTGAAAAAGGTGAAAATTTTAGTAAATCTTGAATTACTATTGATTTGATAGTTTAATTTTGAAATAAAAAGGACTTAAATAATAATTATTCCAATTGAATATTAATGGACCATAATAGGTTTTTAAATAGTGGTTTTATAAGGATTTAATTAAGGGTAATTATGTAATTTGGTAAATAAATTAAAGCTTAATTAAACAAAAGCCAAAATCATCATCTTTTTCATGTTCTTTCCGAAAACACTAAGGCATTTCACCATTTTTGGAAGCTTCACATTCGGATAGCATAGGAACCTTGCATGTAAGTCCGTTTTAATCTCGTTTCTTGTAATTTTTATGTTTTTAAGATCATTGTAACTAGGTCTAGCTAGCCTGTACCTTCGTTTTTGATTCTGTTAAAAATTTTGGAAGTTGCCATTGATGAATATAGAATTTTTTGATGATTATAATGTATTTGAACCTTTGGTTGTGTTGTTTAATGATTTTGTAAAGTGATTTTTGTTAGATTTTGATTTTAGGATTAAATTATGAAAATGACAAAATTCTAGGGTTTGGAAGTGAATTTAGGATTCACTGGGGGTTGTTTAAGGGCCTAGTCTTTTTGGATGAAATATTGACTTGAGGAAAATAGTTAATTTGATGAATTTGGCATTGAGGGACTAAATTATAAAAACTATAAAATTTTGAGGTAAATGTGTAATTTTAAAAAATAAAGGGGTATTAATTGTAAAATGGATTTTAAAATGAAATGTATGCTGATAATTGAGGAATTTTAAATTTTAGATCAAAATCTCGTAGGTACTTGTGGAAAAGAGCAAAATAGAAGAATTGTCCTCGAACTTTTACAACTACTACTACAATTCAGTCTAGGTAAGTTCATACGGTTTAAAATTCAAAATTTATATGAATTGTTGAGTAGATTAACATGGTACAATTTATATATTATTAATTGTTGATAATGAACGATTATTTAAGATATATTATCGATTTTGATGCTCAGTTTGGATTGAACGCGGGATAAAAGTACAATCGTGATTCGGTGTGTTATGGGGGATTACAGTGGAGATGGTATTGGAGAGATATATTTGCATATTACCTAAGTAAACTCAGGTTCAGCATTGGTTGCGAACTCTCATGTTATACTCTCTGTTTGGTGTGTTTCGGTTGGACTATCTCTTATGAACATCGGTGTGTTCTGGTTGGACCAGCTCTTATGAGCATCTGGTGTGTTTTGGTTGATCTGACGATGTACTCTTATTCGTAAGTCATTCGTCGGATTGAAAATCTCGATAAGGCAATTTGTTGAGTAATTTTAATGAAATCGATATATATTTGAGCTTTGAATTGATCGTTTATGATTTACAAACTAGGATTGTGGATGACAGGAAACTTTCATGGTTTTTATTACTTTTGAATTATTATACTTACTTTGGTAAGATTTATCGTTTTAATACGTTGAACTTACAAAGCTTCATTGAGCTTACTAGTTTTAATCTTTGATTTTGTAGATACTTGAAAGATTGGACGATTGAATCAACATCAATTCATACTATCGATCTTAATTCAGTAGTTTTTGGAGCGTTTATTTCAAATTATAAGGCATGTAATAGGTTTGAATGTTAATATTCATGTTTTGGATATGTAAAAAGTTAAGTTTGAACTTGGTTGTGTAAGTTTTTTTGGATGACATCTTTTTAGTACTTTTGATATCTTAACAATATGTATTAAGTGGCTATGTGATGCATGATAAGATGACCAAACTTGTATGCTATGAAGTGGTTATAATATAGCTAAGATATAGTATTGAACCTAGAATGGTATGGTTGGAAATAAGTTAGTTGATGAATGGTTAAGAATGCTCATGTTTAGGTATGTTTCATGTATATGTTTGAGGTGCCCATATGGCATATTGGTTGTATGGATTATTATCTTATTATATGGGTCATTTTATGCAAGTTTTAAGCATGTTTTGAAGCCTTGGTCACGTGTGCAAGTGTACTTAGGCTTATGCTTGTGAAAGGTGAAAGGAATGGCTTGATTTTGGCCATTTTCTTGTCCACAAGGCCTGAGACATGGGCGTGTGTCTCAGTCGTGTGTCCCCTGTAGGTTTTGAAGGGTTACAAGTCAGACAGTTACATGGCCAGACACACGGGCGTGTTAGGCGATTTCGAGAGTTACGTAACCTAGCACATGGGCGTGTGGCTTGGCCGTGTGACTCAAGCCAGAGAGTTACACGATTATGGACATGGGCTGGGACACTAATGTGTGTCCCTATTTCAATTGTTGCACGGCCTAAGACATGGGCATGTGTCTTAGCTGTGTGAGTCACACAGCCGTGTGAACCCTGCAGTCCAAAATTTTCAAATTTTTCCTAAACTTTACAAATGTTTCGAATTTTGTCCTGGATTGATTCTATTGTTGATTAGGGCCTTGAGGGCTCGATTAAGGGATTCTATGAATTTATTTGAATGAAATTAAGTTATGTTTGCATAGATGTATGATTTGAATGATTGATTGTTTTGTTTGTTCGATAATGCTCCGTAAACCTATTTCGACGATAGATACGGGGTAGGGGTGTTACACTACCAAATGAATTTGACCCTTGAAACTTTAGTTTGGTCCTTTAAGCCTATTTTATTACTATTCATGTATTTCATAAGCCTTATTACCATCTTTTTAAATTTTATCCTATTTTTGCATCTATCTTAACTATACCTGTCTTGGTGATCAAAATTTGAGGAAAAAATTAGAAAGATGTACATGTTCTCCGTATGCTAAAAAAAGAGAGATAAAAATCTCTGTTCAAATGTCAAAGCAAAAAGAGAAAAATAACTACTCAAAGTATTGAGAAGTATTTTTGGGCATAAAGCTTCAAATTAAGTTTGGGAGAGGTAAAACCTATTAGTAGGGATGAAGTACCTTGAAATGATCCAAGGCAAAATTACAATTAAGATTATTGAACCTAAAAATTCACTTCTCTTTATCCCTACCTTGAGCCTATTCCCATTACAATCCTATGAAACACCTATTGATTTTGATAATTATGCCGATGACATTAGTGGAGAGGAATTGCTAAGTTTAATATATGAGGACCATTAATTAAACCTTGTGATTGTTTTGTTTAATTGACAAGGAAACTTTGATTGAATGGTGAATGTTATGCTTGAAAAGCATGCACTCTATGACTTATGTTAGCATTTTTTCACACTTAGCATGAAATTATGAAATAATTTTTGCATGTAAGCAACTTGTCAACAAAAAGAGTTTGTGAGCATGGCTTTGTTGATGTATGTCTATGTGCAAAAGTTGATTCTACTTAAGGATTCTATTTAAAACTATTACAAGATTGTCTTATCTAAATTTTTTCTTTATATTACTAGGGACGAGCAATGGATTAAGTTTGAGGGTGTGTAAACTCTAATTTATATAGAGTTTTTATAGTTGTTTTTGACACCTTTTTATTTAAAAATAATATTAATCTCAATTATTTGATTACTAATTGGACGAATTTTTTTCTATATTTCAATAATAAGCATGATTTAATGAAGAATGTGATTTTATGTTATTTTGCATTAAATTTGTATATAACTTAATTATTTTATGCTACTAATTGATCTTGAAATTTTTAATGTAGTTGGACCAAAAAAATTATGCATGATTTATTTATCAAATAAATCTACATAGACATGCCCAAATTAACTCCATATGGATGGCAAACACATACAAAATGGGTTAAGAAGTTGATTTGAGCCAATTGAAAAATGGTTAATTGATGGACAATTCTGGTAAACAATTGGGTCACCAAACTATCCAAACAAGGGAGTGCAAGCCTAATTTGACAAAGGCATTTAGACTAATCACAAATTCACTTTCGGGATATTTATTGGAGGTCCCTACACTTGCAAATAAATAAGAAAATAGCACACCAACTTTGCCTAAGAAACCGTCCACCCCTTGCTTGATGCAAGCATGATGTCATGCATGAATCAAGTAGTTAAACAACTTCCTTCTCCATAAATTACGGTCGCCGATGGGATGGAAAACCCTAAGGGTTTCATCATGCTATTTTTAGTAAACACCTGCCATCCTTCACTATAAATACCCACCTTAATTCCTCATTTTAATAGTCCCTTAATCATTCCTCATTTCTCAAACATCATTCATCCCTCACTCATATTTCATTTTCCCATTTTCTTTCTTTCTTTCCATGCATAAACATCCATATTTCCCTTAGCCAGCAAATCCTTGAGAAATTACTCTCTTGGCCAGCCACCTTGAAAAGCAAATTGTGGAAGAGTAGCTGTGAGAATTAGAGGAAGCGTCCACGATTAGTCACCACACTTATCAAAATGTTTCTTCTTCCTTTTTTCTATTTCTTAATTATTCAATATGTTTGCAAATTGCTTTGTTATTTTTCATCAACAATGGTAGCATAATTCTGTTTAGCTAGGATGATTGCATCAATTCAATAAAGTTTATTTAAATCATGTTATAGTGTTTTGTGCTTCAGTAGATCGTGTTGTCAATTAAATTCATGCATGTATATCATTCATTAAAATGTGATTGAATGCATTAGAATTAGTTGCTTAATTCGACCCATATGGTGGTTAATAAACATAATAATTTAAAAGTGGCATGCTTAATTTATATTCGACCTAGTATAAATTATGGTTCGTAATAACTTGACTGAGCTCTATTAACTTGCATAGCATTTAGATTTATGTGATGAAATTCTTTCAAACTGACCCTGTCCTTGCTATTTCACATGAATTGTAAGAAACCCTTAGTTATATATGATTAGTAATATGCATGTTTTTCCAAGTAAAAGATTTTGAAAGGACTTAATATTGGTTTCAAGCTTATGAAAGATCTAGTTGCCATGGAATATTTCTCCAGAACATTATTAAGATGATGAGAATGAACTAAGTTAGTTAATGTAATTATCCGACCCTATCCATGTTATTGTTGTTGAAATCTTGTGAATTCTGCTGCTAATGTACTAAGTTAATAGAGCTCGGTTAAGTTATCCTACTAAGTCTGTCTCATCCATTTTATTCATTCATCATACTTAGATTAATTTGCATTAGGGATCGTTTTGCATTTAGTTATTTATTTTTACATCACACCACTAAAAAAATATTGTGTTTTTTTCACCAAATTGTTAACTTTAATTTTACAATTAATTGATTAACATACAAAGTCCATGTGGAGACGATAGCTCTTTTACTTACTTACTAGTTGATAACGACTGTATACAGTTGCAAAAACCACGCATTACAAGAACCTTCTTAAAAAGCATATAGTGGTGAGGTATATTGAGGCTCGGAGGTTAGAGTTTATTGAGCACACTCAGGGTGATAGGACTGTAGCTAAGTTTGAGCTTGAATTTTTGAAATTGAGTAGATATGCTTAGAGTTTGGTAGAGACAGACTATGATAAGATTCCTTGTTTTGACAATGGATTGCGAATGAATTAAAAATGTCAGTGGCTCCGCAGCAAGAGAGAGTCTTCGAAACGTTAGTGGAGAGGACGAATATCACTGTGGAAATTAAGCTCGTGGAGTGCAAAAAGAGAAATAAGAATAGGGGTCAAAATAAGAATAAGAGGGATTCAGGTCCCTTTAGTTCAACTCCGTAGCCTAAGCCAAATTGCCAGATTTGTTAGATCTTAGCAGGTCGAGGCAACTTTCAGGGTTGAGCCAGTTTTGGTTTTTGGGTAGTGTGATAAACGCCATCCGAGAAAATGTTGTAGGAAGATTGGACCTTGCTTCAAATGTGGGTCTACTGAGCATTGGATTATTAAGGGTCCTTGTTTGGTTGAGTCAGTGGGAGCTCAAGTTTAGGATTAGGTTTAGCCTCAGAAGGTAATTCAGTAGCTTGTTAGGGGTCGTGGTTAGTTCAGGGGTTGTAATGGAAGTGGTCATGGATAGAGGGAACAGGGCCGAGGTGTAACTCAGAATAAGTCGAGATAGCCTACTTTGGTATATACAGTAAAGCGCCGCGATGAGAGAGATGTGACCAACGAGATAGCTGGTACATTTACTATGCACTCTCATTCTTATTTTGCTTTGATTGATAGTGGTTCCACACACTCATATATTGCTAGTAGTGTGTCTGGTAATTTGGGGATTCTAGCTGAGGATACTAGTAATGGGATTTTTGTGGTTAGTCTATTGGTTCGGTCAGTGCAAGTTAATAAGGTGTACAAGAGATGTCCATTAGAGATTCAGGGGTATGTATTTTTGGTTGATTTGATGGAGTTATCGTTTAGATAGCTCAACTTGATGTTGGGTATGGATTGGCTGGTGGAACATTGGGTCGGTCTGGATTATATTTCTAAGAGGGTAACTCTAAAGGTCGGGGATGGTGAGGAAGTTTTGATGGTCGGTGAGAATCGATATTACTCTCTAATGTGATCTCCACTATGGTAGCCGAGAAGTTGGTCTAAACAGGGTGTGATGCGTATTTGGCTTATGTGCGTGACACAAGTGTTGTGGGTTCAGTTGTGAAAGGAATTCAAATAGTTAAGGATTCTCTAGATGTCTTTTCTAAGGAGTTACTTGGGATACCATCGGATAGAGAAGTTGTGTTCAGAATTCAAGTTTTACGTAAGACAGCTCTGATGTCCATCGCGCCTTACTGTTTAGCATCAAAGGAGTTGAAAGAATTGAAGGTACAACTTTAGGAACTTTTTGATAGGGGGATTATTCGATCTAGTGTGTCCCCGTGGGGAGCACCGATTCTTTTTGTTAAAAAGAAAGATGGTAATATGAGGATGTGTGTGGATTATCAATAGTTGAAAAAGTTTACGGTAAAGAATAAGTTCCCATTTTCAAGGATTGAAGATTTGTTTGATCAGTTCCATAGGGCATCTGTGTTTTTGAAGATTGATCTTCGTTCTAGGTACTTGATAGTCACAAAGCTAACTATAAATACGAATATGGCAAGTGCACTTATCGACAAACAGTATAACTATGGTGGGTAGAGATATCATATCCATGAGGACGAAAAGTATTAGTAATTACCATTTTCCTATTATTTAACCGACAATTTGGAGTGATGGGTTTTAAACTAAAATTACTAAACTAATCTACTAAGAACTTAACAGAGAATGAAATAGGAAAATAATCGAAAGATAACTAATGAGAAAGACTATACCCAGGAAAGAATCCACCTAGACTTCACCTATTGTTTTGAATCTAAATAAAACAAATTTATTCACTTGGTGTCTTGATCCATAGAAATCCCTAAATTATGTTAATATTTCTTTCAAGAGTAAGAACAACTGACTCTAGGTTGATTAATTGAAATCTCTTCCTAATTTAAACCCCTATCATCGCATTAACTAGATTTATGGATTCCCCTATTAGATTTGACTCTAATACTTTAGATTTATGTTGTCCTATTTCTAAGATTGCATACAACTCCACTCAATTATACTAGATCTACTCTTAAACAATGACTTTTCCTCCATTGAATTAAGCATATTAAACATGAATTAATATCCCGAAAATATTAAAACAAGAGATTAGCACATATAATTGAGAACAAAAATCAAGTATTTATCATGTAAAACAAAAATCAAACAATAGAATTCATCATAGGTTTCATCTTCCCTAGGTATCTAGGGAATTAGTTCATAATCCTGAATAAAAACATCTCAAAGTCAGAATAACCACAACATAAAAACTTCAGAAGAAAGTAAAAGGAGGTCTTCAATCTTGATGCAAATCCGCTTCAGAGTTGGCTCCAATGGTGTTTTTCAAGTGTTTCTTCGATCTTTTTTGATGGCCCCATACCTCTTCTTCTATTTGGTATTATAGACTTTGGAATGCTTAGAAAGCCTAAAAGTTGAGTTCTTTTGCATGTTTGGGAAGCAGGTTGCGAAATCAACCTGGGCTGGCACACAGGCGTGTGTCCAGCCCATGTGGCTCCTAAAATTTACTCTTTTTCTCTGATTTTTGCTTCTTTTGCTCCCAAATGCTCTATAAGAATATGAATTAAAGGGATTGAGAGCATCAAATACATCAATTTGCATAAATAATCATAAAAAAATGCATTAAGAATGAGATTAAAATATGTTAGTTTTATCATTTATCAGTACCATAAGTTAAAGGTAAAATAAGTTGATGTGCATAAGTCAGCCTTTAGGACTTGTTATGGTCACTATGAGTTCCTTGTCATGCTATTCAACTTGACTAATGCTCCGGCTGTGTTCATGGATCTCATGAACTGGGTTTTTCAGTCATATTTGGATCAGTTCGTCGTGGTTTTTGTTGACGATATTTTTTTATACTCTAAGACTGAGGTTGATCATGATGAGCATCTTAGAATAGTTCTATGGATTCTTCTTGAGAAGAAAATCTATGTGAAATTAAGCCAATGTGAATTCTGGTTAAAGGATATCTTTTTTCTAGGCATGTGCTTTTTGTCGAAGGTATCCATATGGACCCTAAAAGATTAAGGCTATTTTTGAGTGGAAACAACCTAAGAATTTGTTTGAGATCCAAAGTTTCCTCGGTTTGGTAGGTTATTATCGGAGGTTTGTCAAGGGGTTCTCGCTGATTGCAACTCCTTTTACTAAACTGTTGCGTAAGAATGCCCTTTTGTACGTTCAAATGATCAGTAATCGAGCTTTGAGAAGCTCAAATCTATTTTAACTCAAGCATCCGTTCTGATTGAACCTCAATCTGGGAAAAATATTTGTTGTGTATAGCAATGCATATTACAAGGTTTGGGTTGAGATTTGATGCGAGAGGGTAAGGTGGTGGCTTATGCATCCAAACAGCTTAAGTTGCAAGAAGGCAACTATCCTACGCACGATCTTGAGTTAGCTGTGATTGTCTGTGCACTAGAAACCTAGAGGCACTATCTGTATGGTAAGGGGTGTATCATCTACATTGATTACAAGAGCCTCAGGCACTGATGCGGTCGTTGAAAGCACCAAAAATATCCTATCCCTAATAAATAATGAAAAAGAATAGTAAAAGGAAGGTAGGGTCAAATCCTCAGGGACTGGATTTGCACAATATCTTGTTCCGTGAAATCTCAGGCAGAATCTTGCCCAAGAAAACTTACGTTCCGGGAAAAAAATAAGAAAATATCAGAATTAAAATTCTGGATCTGGAAACGAAAAATAAAATAAAAATAGAATTAAGAATATTGACTCGAAAATTCGAGAAATTAAAAATAGAGTTGAGAGAAAGAAAATTCTTATAGGAGATTCCAGCCTCCAGTTGTCTCGTTCCCCCTTGGGTTCAATCCTCGACTTTTAGATGATCCTTCCCAAACCGAATAAGCCAGTTATAGTGGAAGAGGACGCCTACGACCACCAGCTCCAAAGATTTAGACTTACGATTTAGTGGAACCCGACTCTAGCCAACAATCGCTTCTGTGGGATTGTCTTATGCTAGATCAACGCTTCTCAATGGCGAATCCCACACCATTTTGTCTCTTGGGCTTGCCAACCTCTGACACAGTAAGCTAACGAACTGACTGTGCAACCTTCCCAAAACATACAAATCGGCTGCCTTTGTATAAGTTGAAAAGCTTACTTCTTAAGGGACATGGACGAAAGCGTCAGCCCCGTAGTGTGGAGAAATGATGAATACTCGGCGAGGAGGCTATGTACGGACTCTAAGCCTCAAGAACCCCATTTTGGGGAATATCGACAACTTTTGGCTAGATGGGTTTAGTGGCTCATGGTTGTGGTGGAAAAGAAAATAAATAAAATAAAAATGGAGATTTTATTGAAAGGAAATATGAGAATAACAAAAGCCTAGACTTTTGGGGAGAGAGTGTTTACAGAAAAAGATCGGATCTCTTTTGAGTCACTTCACCCCCTATTTATAGTTCTAGGGGAGATGGTCTAATCCTACTTAAATTCCTAAAAGATAAATACATTTAATTGAAGATAAATAAAGATAAATAAAAAAATCCTAAAAAAATCCTTAATAATTATTTAATTATCCTAATATAATTAAAATAGAGTTTAATAGAATAAAATATTTTCTTTTTGCATTTCAACCCTTGTATCCTCCATGCTTGCAATTTTGGCACCAACTTTTCCTTGTGTCGCACATTGGCCCATTTTATCTCTAAATTCACGTTTTTCGCCCTTAATTTTGCTTTTGCCTCAAATTTAGTCCCTATGAAATAAAAGATCATAAATAGCCCAAATTAGCAGGATCATACTCAGAATAAATACATAATTAATACATAAAAGTATGTTATTCTAGAGTGTTATCAAATTCCCCCTACTTAGCCCATGCTTGCCCTCAAGTATGGTTCCTATCTACTGTGAAAGTTAGATTCTGCACTAAAAAAATACAACTCCAAAGTTTTACAAAAATCAGTCAAAAATGCATATGAAAAAGAAAGAGAACCCTAAGCTTGCTTTAAGTAAAACAAAAAAAGTTTTCCAATTAATACACACAAAAATTAGAATCGACTTGAATTATTTAATGAAAATTAAGTAAATTACCAAACCTACCAACACACCCTATTTGTTTCCTCCTTTACTCCCCAAATTATATTTTTTTCTTTTTTTTGTCTTTTTTTATTTTGATTTTGATTTATTTATTATTTATATTTTTTATGCTTTAGGAATATACTGAACCTTTTGACGTGAAGAGAGATGATAGCCAAGCACCCCACCCCGGTTACTCAGCTCAGCAGACTCCTAATTTATTCTAATTTTTTCTTAAGAACACATCGAACCTTTTGACGCGAAGAGAGATGACAAGAAAACACCCCATCCCGGTTACTCAACCCAACATGTTCTTAAAAGTTAATTCCGGTTAGTGGAGTTTCACCTAACACGTCACACAACCTTTTGACGCGAAATAGGATGACAACCCAAGCACCCTACCCCGGTTACTCAGTCAGTCACGTTTTTAGGCTGCACTCATAACCACAGAAACATTAAACGACATTTTAATAATAACTTTTTTTATGAGAACTTTAGAGAAAAAAATCAAGTGTTAAAAATAAGTTTCAGTAATTACCTTAATAGTCATGAACATATTTTAGCATGCAAACATATTAAGTGTCCACTTTGTATTAAACTTGATCAATTTTACGAAAAGTAAGATAAAATTAACTCTATGAATCACAATTATTTTTAGCCTAATAAGAATAAAATAGTAGAGATGACATCAATTATGGAAAATCTGTAATTTCCTCAGAAAACATGAATCATGCTTGTAGGTCAAGCAGTAGGCAATTTTTGGTAAAAATCTTGAGCATGAAAAGAGGCAGGAGATTCTAAATAAATATGGACAAAATGGAGCCTCAAGCAGTAACACCAACCAAAAATAATCATACCAACAACAACAGCAACAACAACAAAAACCAAAATCACATCAGAGAATTACAGTAATAACGAAGAGTACCTCCCCCTACTGAAAGCACATTGTCCTCAATGTGGACGAAAAGAAATAAATAGGTAGAAAAGTTTAGAAAAACTCCCCGTGTTGTTACTTTCGATCGCATATGATGGCAATGAACTAGGTCAGTTGCTGAACTCGTTCAGTTGCTGGCCAAAGGTTTCAAGTCGGGCCTCAATGCACTCTAAGCGTTGCTCAACGCTTTTCTTCGCATTTTCACTCTGTTTTATCTAAGCAAAAGAAGAAAAATTTATTAATATCCGAATAAGTAATAAATAATAAAATAAAATAAAGTAATAAATAAAGTAAAGAAAGAAAAAAATAATAAATAATAAAAATAAAAATTGAGTTGCCTCCCAACAAGCGCATAAAATAGCTTCAACCACTGGTCATTGACTACAGACCGCTTTCTAGATTCTTCACTCTCTATTTCAATCGCTCCATGTGTGAACACTTCAGTAACAATAAAAGATCCTTGCCATCGCGATCAAAGCTTACCTGGGAATAACTTTAACACGGAGTTATAAAGTAAAACTTTTTGTCCTACCGAAAAATGCTTTTGAGCTATTCTCTTATCGTGAAACAATTTTGTCTTGTCTTTATAAATACGAGCATCCTAGTAGGTATCAATACAAATTTATTCTAACTCTTGGATGTCTAATTTCTTTGCCTTTCCTGCGAGTTCTAACTCCAACTCTGATGCCTATATAATAGAAGGTAACAATTTAGTATTTGGAGATAATAACTCATTAACAAATTCAAATTCATCAAGTTCAGAATTATCTCCATAAATTGACTCAAAATTCTCTTCCACCAAAGAGTCAATTATGTCGATATGATTTACGCTCAAGATTTCACTTGGATGGCTAATGGCATCGTAGACATTAAACTTTACAATCTCCCTATTAAACTCTATCTTGAGACTTCCACTTCGAACGTCAATTTTAGTACTAGCTGTACTAAGGAACGGTCGACCCAGTAGGAGATCTGAAGATCCAGGAGTGCTATCCTCCTCCATTTTGATCACATAAAAATTTGCAGGGAAAATAAGGTCGTTAAATTTTACTAGAACATCCTCAAGGACTCCTTCTGGATGCACAACAGACCTGTCCGTCAATTAAATGATAACATCTGTTTTTGTTAAAAAACCCGCGTTAAGTGATTCATAAATAGAATATGGAATTACATTTATAGAAGCCCCTAGATCACACAAAGCCTTCTTAATTCCCAAATGGCCTATTTTGCATGGTATTGCAAACATGCCCCTATCCTTTCATTTTGCCGGTATTTTTCACTGTAACACTATGGATACATTCTCACCAACATCCACCCTTTCATTACCTGTTAATTTTCGCTTGTTGGTGCAAAGCTCTTTAATAAATTTACCATACCGTGGTATTTGCTTGATGGCGTCCAACAGCGAAATGTTGATCTTGACATTCCTAAATGTTTCAAGGATTCCCTTGTCCTCTTTACCTCTTCGACACTAGTTGAATCGTTCTGGAAATAGAGGTTGAATTTTAGGTAATGGAGGCTTCGGTCGGACCTGTTCGTCTTTCTCAGGTCTTTCTCAGGTTTTAGGTAATGTCCAGTACCTTTCTGCTTTGCAACGTTACTGCATTTGCATTTTGTCTAGGGTTTGGTTCTGTTTGTGACGACAGCTTCCCTTGAGAGGTTAATTTCTCGATCGATGTGGTCAACTCTCTGATGGACGCCTCAGTTTTCTGTTGAAAATCTTTCATCTCTTTTTGGAAATTAAGAGTTTGCTGTTGAAAATCAAGAACATTAGTTGCTAACTTATTGACCATGGTTTCTAGAAAATTACCTGAACCTTGCGGTTGTTGTGGAAACCAATTTTGGTATGGTTGGTTATTTCATGGATTGTCTCCATAACTTAAGTTAGGATAATCCCTTCATCCTGGGTTGTAGGTATTAGCGTAGGGGTCGTACTGCCTTTGTGGCGGCCCAGGGAAATTTCCCACAGCATCCAGATGGGCCATGGTATCATCATACAAACTGGGACATGCATCAGTTGCATGATTAAGTGTAGCACATATTCCGCAAAACCAGGCTATCTTTGCTTTTTCTACAATAAGAGAGTTCATCATATTAGTAAGTCTATCAACTTTATTCTCTAAGGTTGAATTACTTAGCTAGTGAACCCTTCTAGGGGATTTAGTATTGGTTCGGAACTGCTGAGAGTTTACAGCCATCGTGGAGATCAAGTCTCTCGCTTGTTGGGGAGTCATGTTGACCAATGCTCCTCCACTAGCGGCGTCTACCATATTCATTTCCATGGGCTTCAAACCTTTGTAAAAGTATTGGAAGAGAGATTGCTCCGTTATACCATGTTGTGGGTAGCTTGCACACTATTTCTTAAACCATTCCCAATAATTGTAAAGGGAATCAGCTTCTTTTTTCCTTATTCCAACGATCTCTCTTCTTAGCTCAACTGCTTGAGACGCTAGAAAAAACCTGTTCAGAAACAAACGAGATAGATCAGCCCAAGTTGTAATAGATCCAGAGGGTAAATAAAATAACCATTCCTTAGCGGAATCTGCTAGGAAGAAAGGGAAAGCACACAATTTAATCTGATCCTCAGTTACCCCCGGAGGTTTCATGCTAAGACAAACCATATGAAACTCTTTCAAATGCTTGTGGGGATTTTCATTTTGCAACCCACGAAAAGTTGGCAGTAATTGGATTAAACTTGACTTCAACTCAAAATCGGTATCCACAGTAGGATACGCGATGCACAATGGCGGTTGTTCTGTAGAAGCTTCGGCCAGTTCCCGAATCATTTGAGTCATTGGTTGGTGTGCTAGATTCGGGTTTTCATTAACCCTAGCGTTCAACATTTCTTCTGGTGAGTCAACTTCTATTTTTTCTCTTTCAAGTGTTTGAGTAGGGTTTTCGTTAACCCTAGACTCAGCTTCGTCGTCGACTTTGATTTCTGGTGGTGGGTTACTTTGAGTTCCAATCATCGCTGACTGCTTTTTTCGTAACGTTGTCTCCATGCGATTGGCTCTAGCAGTCTTCTTAATTTCTGAATCGAATGCAAGAGTACTTGGAGCAGATCTGGTCATAAGAAACAAAAAACAAGGTTAGTACGTTGCCAGTCCCCAGCAACGACACCAAAATTTGATGCGATCGTTGAAAGCCCCAAAAAATCCTATCCCTAATAAATAATGAAAAGAATAGTAAAAGGGAAGTAGGGTCAAATCCTCAGGGACTGGATTTGCACAATATCTTGTTCCGTGAAATCCCAGGCAGAATCTTGCCCAAGAAAACCTACGTTCCTAGAAAAAATAAGAAAATAACAGAATTAAAGGTTTGGATCTGGAAAAAAAATAAAATAAAAACATAATTAAAAATATTGAATCGAAAATTTGAGAAATTAAAAATAGAGTTGAGAGAAAGAAAATTCTTATAGGAGATTCCAGCCTCCAGTTGTCTCGTTTCGCCTTGGGTTCAATACTCGACTTTTAGATGATCCTTCCTAAACCGAATAAGCTAGTTATAATGGAAGAGGACGCCTACGACCACCAGCTCTAAGGATTTAGACTTACGATTTAGTAGAACCTGACTCTAGCCAACAATCTCTCCTGTGGGATCGTCTTATGCTAGATCAACCCTTCTCAATGGCGAATCCCACGCCATTTTGTCTCTTAGGTTCGCCAACCTCTAACGCAGTAAGCTAATGAACCGACTGTGCAACCTTCCAAAAACATACAAAGCGACGCCTTTGCATACATTGAAAAGCTTACTTCTTAAGGGACATGGACGGAAACGTCAGCCCCGTAGTGTGGAGAAATGATGAATACTTGGCAAAGAGGCTAAGTACGGACTCTAAGCCTCAAGAACCCTTTTTGGGGAATATCGACAACCTTCGGCTAGATGGGTTTAGTGGCTCATGGTTGTGGTAGAAAAAAATAAATAAAATAAAAATGGAGATTTTATTGAAAGGAAATATGAGAATAACAAAAGCCTAGAATTTTAGGGAGAGAGTGTTTACAGAAAAAGATCGGATCTCTTTTGAGTCACTTCACCCCCTATTTATAGTGCTAGGGGAGATAGTCTAATCCTACTTAAATTCCTAAAAGGTAAATACATTTAATTGAAGACAAATAAAGATAAATAAAAAAATCCTAAAAAATCCTTAATAATTATTTAATTATCCTAATATAATTAAAATAGAGTTTAATAGAATAAAATCTCTTCTTTTTGCATTTCAACCATTGTGTCTTCCATGCTTACACTTTTGGCACCAACTTTTCCTTGTGTCGCACATTGGCCCATTTTATCTCTAAATTCACACTTTTGGCCCTAAATTTTACTTTTACCTCAAATTTAGTCTCTATGAGATAAAATATCATAAATAGCTCAAATTAGCAGGATCATACTCAGAATAAATATATAATTAATACATAAAAATCTGTTATTCTAGAGTGTTATCAGGTACCTTCTTACTCGAAAGGAGTTGAATCTTGAACAACTGTTAGGTGCTAAAAGTAATATGATAGGAGTGAGCTGTCATAGAATACTCAAGAAAACAACTCGAGAACACCATTGAAGTGGATTCTGAAGCAGATTTCCATCAAAATTGGAGATTCTCATTTCATTTCTTTAGATATTTTCATGAGTTTCTTTTTTTTTCTTGTGGTTATACTGCGTTTTGGATGTTTCTATTTGCAAGCTGATCTAATTTTCTAGATACCTAGGGAGATGAACCCTATGATGAGTTATGTTGTTTGATTTCTATTTTACGCAATAAAAACTTAAATCTTGTTGTTTATTATGTATGCTTCATTCTTGGTTTGATATTTCTATACTATTGATCCATGTTTGGTGTGCTTAAATTAGAGAAGTAATAGACCCTGTTTAAGAGTACATCTAGCGTAATTGAGTGGAGTTGCATGCAATCCTAGAAATAGAACGACATAAATCTACCAGATTAGAGTCAAATCTAATAGGGGAATCTATAGATTGAGTTAATGCAATAGTAAGGGTTTTAATTAGAAATAAATTTCAATTAATCAACTTAAAGTCAGTTGCTCTTATTCTTGAAGAGAGATATTAGCATAATTTAGGGTTTCTACGGATCAAGATACTAAGTGAAGAAATTGCGTAATTTTGATTGATAGTGACAGATGAAGTCTAGGTGAATTCTTTCTTGGACATTTTTTCACTTCTTGGTTGTTTACTTAATTATTTTCCTAATTTGTTCTTTGTTGCGTTCGTAGTTAAGTAGTTTAGTTAATTTTAGTTTTAATCAATCACTCAAATTTATTGGCTAAATAATAGAAAGATGGTAATTATTAGTACTTTTAGTCTTTATGGGAACGATATCTTTACTCTCTGTAACTATACTATTAATTGATAGGTGCGCTTGCTTTAGTCGAATTTTTAGTTGTTCGTGGACATCAGGAACATAAATGGATTGAGTTGCTTAAGGATTATGACTGTGTTATTGAGTATCATCCTAGTAAGCCCAATGTTGTGGTCAATGCTCTTGGTCGGAGAGCGATGTCTGATGTGAGGGCGATGTTTGCTTACCTAAGTCTATTTGAGAATGGTAGTTTGTTAGCTAAGTTGCAAGTTAAGCTGGCTTAGATTGATCAGATTCGGAGAAAACAGTTGTTGAATCATTCTTTGGTTCTTCGGGTTTAGCCGTTTGAGAAGGATAAGACTTTTTATTTTGGGTTTAATAATGAGGGTGTGTTGTGCTTTAGAGGTCAATTTTGTGTGCCGAGTACGACAGAGTTGCGACAGTCTATCTTGCCGAAAATGCATAGTAACCCTTATGCTATGCGCCTTAGTAGGAATAAGATATACCATGATCTCTAGGAGTTATATTGGTGGCCCAGTTTGAAACATGAGGTATCTGATTTTGTTTCTTATTGTCTGAGATGCCAACAAGTTAAGGATGAGCACCAACTTCTTTTATGTTTGCTTCAACTTGTTAAGATTTCGTTGTGGAAATAGGAACGAGTAACTATGGACTTTGTTAATGGGTTACCCTTGTGACCCACTAAGAAGGATTTTGTTTTGGTCATTGTTTGGTTGACCAAGTCTGCTCATTTTGTTCTGGTTAGGATTGATTGTTCTCTGCAGAAGCTAGCAGAGATGTACATCTCCGAGATTGTTAGATTGTATGGGGTTCCGATATCAATTATCTCTGATAGAGACCCTCGATTTATATCTCAGTTTTGGAATAAGGTGCATGAAGCTTTGGGTACTCAGTTAGACTTCAGTACTGTGTTCCATCCATAGACTGATGGACAGTCCAAGAGGGTGATGAAGTTTTGGAGGATATGCTATAAAGTTGTGTTATTGATTTCCGAGGTAGTTGGGAGGAGTTTCTCCCATTGGCTGAATTCACTTATAATAATAGTTTTCAGTCTAGTATTTAGATGGCACCTTTTGAAGCTCTATAAGGTCGCACTCTGCTTTGTTGGACTGAGTTGGGAGAGAGGAAGGTTTTGGGTCCAAATATGGTTGCTGAGACTGAGGATAAGGTTAGATTGATTTGAGATCAAATTAAGGTTTCTTTTGACAGACAAAAATCTTATGTGGATCTTAACAGGAAGGATATCAAGATGGAGGTGGGGGATCAGGTTTTCCTTAAGGTTTCTCTGTGGAATAAGGTATTAAGGTTCAATCATAAAGGTAAGTTAAGCCCTATGTTTATTGGCCCATATCGAATTTTGAGGCGTGTAAGGACGGTTGCGTATTAGTTAAAGCTACCTCTGAAGTTAGATCATATTCATGACGCTTTTCATGTCTCGATGTTGAGGCAATATCGGTCTGATCCATTCCATGTAATTCTAGTTGAGAAGGTTAAGTTGAGACTGAATTTATCTTATGAGGAGGAGTCGGTCAGATTTTGGATTGTGAGGTAAGGTTTTGAGGAGGAAAAGTATTCCATTAATTAAGGTTCTATGGCAGAATCATAGTACTGAGGAAGCCACATGAGAGCCAGAAGATTCGATCTGTCAACGATATCCCCACCTCTTTGAATCAGGTAATTTTGAAGTCGAAATTTCTTTAAAAAAGGGAGAGTTGGAGCACTCCAATTTTCTTCAATTTGAATTGTTAAATTATGTCAAATAATTTGATCTGTTTTACGTCATGAGTGTGATTCCCTTGTTTTTGGAAAATTTCCCATTAATTTTGAATTATGCTAGAGTTAGGTCATAGGGCTTATATTTTAATTTCATGAGTTTGTTGATAACAATGAACCTGTTGATTTAGTGGTAAGGCTTTAGCTTACCTAGGGGTCTCGAGTTCGAGTCTTGTTGTGTGAAAAAGTAGAATTCCTTTTATTTCCCTGCCAATGTATTGGTAGTTGGGTTAATTTCAAACTCTAAATAATCTAGCGGGTTAAGATATTATCGGATTATCTTGTTTTTGTTCTTCTTTTTAAGTTATCAAAACCTCCTTAATTTTCCTCCCCCACTTATCATCCAATTTTCCCCTCCATTTGGTACATTCTTTTCTTTTATTTCCTTTTGTGTTTCTTTCTTCTTCTTTTCTTCCCCGTTTTACTTCTTTCTTCGCTGCCATTATTTTGTTTTTGTAGTGCTGCCATCTGCTGCCATAAGGGTGTTCTTTGTGGTAAGGTGAATTATTCTGGTGCATGGTTATGAAAGGAGATTTTAGATGATTGTAAATAGTTGATGTAAATGGTTTTGGGTTCTTCTAGGTGAAGTTTGTGAGGCATAAACACTTCTGGTGGTGTGCATTCCATTAATGTTGCTGTTGTTTTTACGAGGTAAATGGATTTATGTCAATTTTGAGGACTGAATTTTTGGTGTTAAGCACTGATTTCGTGTTTCGATTTCATATTAGAGTGTTAGTTAATCTTAGTCGTGAATGACGTGTTCAAGATCTTATGGCTGTGTCAGTTTCGTTATTCCAGTAGCATTTAGGTGTGTGTTCCTAACCTGAAACACCAAATTAAACTAAAAAATCTAAAAAAAAGCAAAGTTTGAAACTGTAATTTGCGTCACATGGCCATGTGGCAGGGCGTGTGGTTGGCCGTATGGAGCACATGGGAATGTGTGATTACACGGACAATTTAGGTAGGGTGTGTGGGCCACATAGTTTGGCTTGTTGGGGTGTGTGTGTCCATGTTGGTCATTTTGATGGGCACATTTTGGGTCAGGTATGAGACTCTAAAAGCGGTTTTGTAACAACTTTGTAAGCATGTAAGACAGTAAATTTATGTGTTTGTATGTTAGTAAGCATGATTATGATTAATAAATCTGTATAAAATTTGTGATAAAATTTGTAATTATGACACTGATGAAAAAATGTCATATATTTTTATTCAATATGATTATATGTTCCATGGGATTTTAGTATGATAATATATGTGCATTGGAGTGAGGTATGATATATGTTGGAGGAAGTGTGATTCTAGTAGTATTACTAAATTTCTAGCGGTATATCCACAATATTTGTCTGGCAGCTTAGCTGCAAATTTTTTCGAGTGGCATACGACCACGACATGACGTGATGGATGGATGGGCTCTTGTAGTCCTATTTGGTGTGATTAGTTGGACGCAGATGGTGTGCAGTAGTTGGAGGTAGGATTATTATGTTTTAACCTGTCATATGATTATGAGTACGTGAGCATTCTAATATGTTATTCTGATAATTGCATATAAGCATGTTGAGGTATGATTTCTGTTTGTGGGCCAAGGCACACAGTGGACTTTTTACCTCACTCTGTTAATTTACCAATTTTCAGGTAATCCTTAGACTTAGAGTTTGGTGGTGATTTCGAAGCTCGGTTCGGTTATTTGAACTTTAATTTTGTTTTCGATATTTATTACGGACTTTACAAACTTTTAAATTGTTTGTTTTGGAGACATTTACTTTGGTTTTTGTGTTTTTCAAAATATACTTTCTGTTGGTTATTTTTGACTTGTCAGCATGATTTATGATAATCTAAACCATTCGAACGATTAGTGGAATTTAATAATTTTCCAAAAAAATAACTCTAGCAGATTTCTACTGCAAATGTTTAATCGATACATGGTGTTTTATGTAATAAGGAATTAAGGTAAAATGGTTTCAATAAACTAATTTTATACGCTAATGTTTCAAGACACTCATATGTTATTATGACAAACACTTTTATCGAAATCGAGAGGTTTTTAAGAAAGATTTGTTTGGAGTTGAACTATCAAAATTTTCAATATTAGTGTAACCTTAATAATCTGGCCATAACATCTGGGCTGGGTTTAGGATGTTACAATTTGTTTATTCAAATCTTGATATTAGTAACTAGCCTTTGGATGATGTTGATGAGACATTATTTTAATTGTTAAAAAAGAAAGTTTGTAGATGATTATATAATATAAATAATGTCGATTGTTGTTTTTACTAAATAACCATAAGCTAAATGGGTTTTATATATGATTGCACATTTTTTTATTCTATGTTATAAAGTTTGTGTGACACCCTTAGCCCATATCCGTCGCTGGAATAGGGCTACGAAGCATTACCAAAAATTTACATCTCCCAACGAATAATTATTCAACATATTCAAAAGGTAACATAAATTATAGCAATATTATTCAAACTCATGCTATTTGTCCCTTATGCGAGCCTTCGAGGCCCTAAAAACACATTAGAAATGAATCGGGACTAAGTCAGAAACATACATAATTTTTTTGCCGTGTCACACATAGCTGAGACACACGTCTGTGTCTTTTTTACGTGTGGACGGAAAATAGGCCATTTCCAAGCATTTTTCTCACCCAAAGCTTAGTCACTTACACAAACTTAATGCACTTAATTTCATGCATCCAAATTGTACCTAACATATGCATATTCAAGCTAGATCATCATAGTATTTAACCATACAACCAATATTCCTAAAAGTCACCTCAATCACAACAATCAAACTTGATTAAACATTTGCTAAGTCTAGCCATATATCAATCAACCAATTGAACTAATTCCATACCAACATTTACCATAATGTTGACACACCATTTCCATACTCACAAATTCCATTATGACCATTCAACACCTATCATCACTACTTTAGAAATTTGACCATATGTCAACCACATCTAAATTTACCAAAACTAGCCATTTAACAACTTAATGCTCACTATCTAATTCCATATCAAACTATACCTCAATGACAACATTCAAGCATACCAAAACAACATTTCATAACATGCATTTTTATTCATCATTCCAACTACCTTCATTTAAGTACCAAAATGCCAAAATAGCAACCACTAAAATACCATACATACATGTTAACATAACAACAATTTCATCACCTAAAATACAAAATTTACTAGTCAAACATAATGGCTATTTCATTAAACAAAAACACCTATACATGCCATTATAACCATGACTCAAAATCATCAACATCTACCTAAATAGTCAATGGATAGTGTGATGGATCTCCGACAAGCTTCCAACCCGAACGAGCTTCTGATTATATAAAGCATGAGAGAGATCCACCAAGTAAGCATATAATGCTGAGTAAGTTCATAAATCATAAACAGTGCTTACCATTTCAATATATAAGCTTAAAAACAATTGATGAACTAATCTAACATAGCTTGGCACAAGCCTAAGCAACAACAACAATTCAAGTTAGTGATAAACACATAACCTAAAAAATTCATCACATAACATACTAGCTTTTATGTACATAGCAATAAGCATCCATGCTTTCATGAACCTGGCTATGCACACTTTAAACATCAACAACTTATACCTTTTTCATGCTTTCATGGCATTTCTAATCGAAACATTTATCTTTCCTTCCTTTTGTATACCCGTTGAAGCACTTGGAATAATATCAGATACACGAGAATCTCACACACTATGTGCTAACATATGGTCAAAACCATTTCTTTCTTTTTCTCATATAGATGCTCTTTCTCGAGCCACAAGTGGGTCCGCTCACACAAGCTGTCAGTCGTAACGTAGCTACATGGTGCTGTTCACACAAGCTGTCAAGTATTCGCAACGCATGTCAGAACTCAGCCACTGCTAGGACGTTTAGGACCAGCACCCAAAACACGGTAACCCTAATGACCTGTCATTTGTATCCTATATATTCCTAAGGTTTAAACGGTATTCGAAAGTCGTCGAAATGTCATTGGATTTTTCTTTAGAGATATAATATAGTAATACAAAAATATAGAATTTAAATAAACATATATTAAAACGCTATTTAAACGTACGAACTTACCTCGATTGTAAACGAAGAGATATGTTCAACTAATCCGACACTTTTTCTTTTCCCCGATCTAAATATGTACGATGCTTATCTTGATCTAAATAATCAAATTCAGCTCATTCAATAATCATTCAATCCAATCCAAAAATCATATTTTTGCAAAATTATAATTTTGCCCCTATAATTTTGATTTCATTACAATTTAGTCCGTAAGTTTATAAAATGAAAATTCATGCAAATTTAATGCTAAACCAAGCTAACCAAATTTCACTTACGTCCTTTGTAGCTTATATTTTTCTTTAATTTCACAATATACCATGAATATTACACATTTTCAATTTAACCCCTAATGTACATTTTTATCAAAACTCACTTTACAAAAGTGGTTTAACTAACAACAACCATTCATTTTCTTCCATCAAACAACACAAGCAACCAACATAAATTCATGGTAAAACCCTAACATTTTAAAAATTTTGCAAATTAGTCCCTAGGCTAGCTAGATTAAGCTACAACGGCTCAAAAAATATAGAAATCATTAAAAACGGGACGAAAATACACTTACATGCAAAAGAGAGAGATGGCCGAATGTTTGAATGCACAACAATGGTGTTTTCTTATGTTGAAAATCGGCTAAGGAAGAAAAACAATGATGATAGCCTTTGTTTCATCATTTTACTAACTTTAATTATTAATCTACTTAAATAATCTTGAATTAAACCTTTTAAAATCACTTAAATGATGTCCATCTTTGTCCACTAGTAATATTAATGGTCTAATTACCATTTAAGGCCGCTCATATTCAAAATTCATAGCAATTTGACACCTTTTACTTATAGAACTCTAATTTTACACCTTATGCAATTTAGACCTTTTTATCAAATTAAGCATGCAAACGATAAAATTTTCTAATGTAAGTTTTATACAACACTACCACATGCTGTAGACATTAAAATATTATTAAAATAAATAATTTTATGTCAGATTTGTAGTCCCAAAACCACTGTTTCGATTTTACTAAAAACAAGCTATTATAATTTGGACTAGAAGTGGTTTTGACTAGAAATGAAATAAGTCGTATGCATATGCATGGTTAATTTTTCTAGTCAATGTAGAATAATGAAAAGCATTAGCTTAAATAATAAGATCGCTATTCAGGTATGAAATCTTCTAGTGAGAATATATATAAATGTGATAATCATATATTTGAAATCGAGATCATACTGTGCATATTTATGATTATGCTTATGGTTTTTATATATGGCTTGGATATGTTTGTAATCTCGTAGTTCTATAAAATTTTTAAATGTAGTAAATTTTGAAATTTACTTTAGGAGTCTTGAATCAAAGATCTCGTAAGTATGAAAATAGAAATATGAATGCTATTTGACCCATTTAGATGATGAACATGATTTTTATCATAGTTAGAAAATAATTGATAATAGTCATGGTGCAGGGTGAATAAATGTGTGATTTTATAGTCATGTGATTGGACAATTGATGGTTTTCTAATATGACTATATGTTACACCCTTGTATATATAAGGTGTGTGGAAAAAATAATGGTATTTGACTGTGAATGTAAAAAAAGAAAGTTTTAAAATCATGTACTAACTTTAAAAAGAAGCTATGACAAATAACAAATATGTTGTCTAGTTTCACCAAGAGATTTAAGGTCTCTTTCCAACAACTTACCTGGTGAAAAAGACATAATGTATGATTTCATATATTTGGTGATTGTGAAATTAATTTCTTGGATATTAAGAAATAAATAAAGTAGCCAAATATGAAATTTTCATGATAAGAAAAAGATAAAGTGATCACTGTAATTTGACAATAGTACAAAAGGATATCATTGATAGCATTATTTTGCGAAAGAATGGGAAATTGAACATGGTGGAAATGTTGGTCTTGTGAACTTTCAAGACACAAATAAATATAAAGTTTCATCATGTGGTATAGATAATTAAAATAGCTATGTTGAAAATTTTGGAAACTGAGAGATGAGGTACAAACCTATAATATTTGAGTCACCTATGATGGAAACTCAAATCAACGCTTGTTATAATGTCAAGTCTTAAGTTCAAAGAGACAAAGTACATCATCAGTATGTGACTGACAGAACTATAAAAATATATATTATATCATCCCAAGGTAAAAAGTGTTAGGTACCCGTAATGATAAGGGGGAGGATAAGTATACTCTTGATAGACCCTTAATATAAATATGTTAAAATGTTATAATTATGGGAACACTCTTGATGGGATCTATCTATGTTAGTGGAGGTGTGACTGCTTTTAGTAGCTCAAGGGCTTGGCTCTGACAACAATTATGAAAAGAGGTTACAGACACATGGCTATAATAATGTCCTTGGATCCTATGGATTGACTGGTGTTTAAATCGTTGTGTGAGATGTGTTCGGCTAACCAATTGGAATAACTAGTTCAAAACATAGTTTACCATACAATTTCGATTAGCTTTAACATGTTTTCACTAATTGAAGGTACAATCGTAAGACACCTTCATTTATGCAATTGATTTTCAAGATTATCAAATTTTAGAATATTTGAAAATGAAGGGAGTTTGTTAGAACATTTTCAAAATATATATAGTGTTCCAATAATTGTTAATGAAAAGTTATAAGTAACCAAAAGTTATGTCACTTGGTTATTAATAGATAGTCATAATTATTCAAGTAGATATCTATTGAATAATTATGTTTATTGTTAAATATATGAATATCTATTTGGGTAGTTATGTCCCTATGAAGAGACATGAAGTCTCTTATAAATAGGAATGAAGTTTTATTTGCATGATAACCTTAAAAAAATATAGAAAAAAATTCTTTCTAATCTCCCACCATATTTTATATCTCTAGGTTTTTCTACAAATAATTACTGTAGAAATTCTTTATAGAAATTGATATCCTTGCTATGCTTCACTCAATGCTTAGCGGACTATTTCTGTTAGTGCAAAATGTAGACAGTCATTGGGCTTTATTGTATCCTCGAGATTCATTTGCTAGTAAATATTTTGCACACCATAATATAGGTGGGGGTGAATATAACCTTAAAGATACACACCTTGAAGCGTTCATTAATTTCTCATAAGTTTATTTTTATCACTATACACCAACAAGCCACTCACTTATTCCAACAACTATTGCTTCTATATTTCAAGTACTTAGTGAAACTTTTGTTGTTTGAATTTGTTTTGGAGGAAGGGAACATGTAAAAGATTTTATAAGATATTGCTCTTTATTTTGAAAATTGATTCTAAACTACAATTTAATGTTTTCTGACTCACAAAAAGCCATGGACCTTCATGAGAAACAAAGGTTACAAATGGGTGCTATCCTACATGTCGATGGTGTAATATTAGCATTTGCTTCAACATTTAAGGAGAAAGGGAAGGAGCAAAGTTTTGGTCATGTTGCCAACGAAGCAGATAAACTACTTTTCTTTTCTCTTTTTATATACAAAAATGATGGATTTAGATCAAAGGAAAGGAGAAGTTGCTCCATCATCAAATCTATGGTTGACGGAGGCTAAAGGTAGATTTTTTATTTATTTTTAAAGATTTTTAAAAAAATTATAATTATTCTTAACTTTTTTAAGAAATATATAAAAAAATTTAGTTATAATTACCGGCCAAATTAGTTATTAACCATTTGAAGTGAATAAAATATAACAATTCCATAACATTAGTAAATATTATGTAACTTTTGAAAGTTGAGTGATTAAAATATATTTTTTTAAACAGAATTAAATAATTGTTGGTTAAATTTATCGTATACTTTTTATGTTCTATTTTTCGACCATTCATACATGTGTCATTATACATGCTAGCTTCCTTTATAGCTCATAGTTTATCTAAATTCTCCTTTTTTATTTGATATATTGACGACATCCTATGTATATATCAAATTTGTATTTGATAAATAAATTTAAAAATATAAAAAAATGTCATATTTTTGGTTTCTTAAAAAAATCATTGTGTGGTTTATTAATTGTGTATAAATTTATACGAGGTTAGCAAATTAAAGGGTAAATTGCATCCAATGTCACTCTAAAATATAGTTTGTCTTATTTTGGTCACTTTAACTTGTTTGTTTTTTTTTCTATTTAGTCAGTCTTATTAAAATAAGTGTTCAAACTAGTCACTTTAACTTGTTGACATGGCACAATAGCTCATTGAGTGATTACATGTGGAACTTTTTTGTTAACTTTTGACTAAGGCTTAAGGACCTCTCTCTATAATTAGTCCAAAACATCTTTAAAAAAAATTAAAAACATAAAATTAAAATTTAAACAAAATGTTTTTATTCGGCCGAATCCATATATATTATTGCCACCAACTTCGACTTCAACATCACAGTGCTTGACAAACCTTCATTTAATCCTCGACCGTACCTCCACGTAAGCTTTCCTTGACATAAAACATAGTCTTATCAAATTTTCTATTCTTTCCCTTTTCTTTGTACCTCAGCACCCTTGCTTCTTCTCCTCTAGTAACTATATAGAATCAAAAGGGAAAACAACGAGGTAAGCATATAATATGCTTAGTAAGTTCATATGAAATTTACATTACTTACCTTAAAAATTCAATAAAAATTCAATAAGCTAAACTATTAAACACATTGGTCTTTAATTTGACATTCCTTAACATACTTTGATGCAACTAATACATATAAACATATACAACCAAATAGGTTTGTAATTTGCATACCAAGATCATTAAGTAAGAAATCATATATCGCAACTCAATTTGAAAACATATGTATCCTAATATATATCCAAACCATTTCAATATTTCCATTTCCATTAGGTTAAAGTTTTGGCCGAGGGACGAACTTAGATACACGAAAAATGTTTTATTCACACAAGCTGACATAATATCGAGGTTACTGGTCCAGGCTAAACAAACAATACGTATAACCTGAGAATCTGTAACAAGTACTAGAATTCCTAACAACATGTAAATTCCTAATCAGTTACGTATATAACCCTAATGGCATGTCATATATATCCTAATATTTTACTAAATTCACATAGGCATCGTTGTCACAACCGTATCATTTCAAATCTGTATTAGTTCATATGTTTCATACAAGTCCTAAAAACATTCAATATTCATTTTGGTACTTCGTACCTATTCATAATGACCATTATTTTCATGCTTTGCATTTCAATCCAATTGATACCAAATATGCTAAATTCACCAATTTTACCTTAATCCAAACATATCAATGAAATAAACATGATTGAACATAACATAAAAAAAATTAGTAAGTTCGATATGAACTTATCTGCAAAAACAACAAATGAGATAAAAACTTTAAGGACTAATCTACAACTTTTGCTTTTCTCCGATTATCTCCAGTTTGCTCCAATTCCCGATCTATACAATTGTTCGATTTAATTTATCAATGCCAAACATTTATACACTATTTCATTATATGAATGAACCTACGAAATTTTATTTTTCAATACCCCTAAAGTTTTATATTTTATTCAATTTAGTCCTTAAAACTAAAATTGCCATAATTTTCAAATTTGAGCTTCAATATGAAAATCACTTTCTATTACATCCCTTAGGGACTCTCTACTATCTATTATTACTAAAATTTCACATCAATTTCTTAATTTATTCACTTTAGTGCTTTTGTACAAAACAATTAAGATTTAAATTCTATCAATTTAACACCAATTTCTTCAAGAAACCAACAATGACAACTTTCAAAAACTTTTAAAAAAATGTAACAATTTTACAAATTGATACATGGGCTAGTTAAATCAAGCTCCCATGACCTCAAAAACATAAAAAAAATAGACTTAATTAAACATACCAATTAGTTGCCGAAAGTTGAAATCTTCAAGGGTTTCTTTCTTTCTTATCCATGCCATGAAGAATAAGATGGAGAGAAAAGATGTCTATCTTCTTCTTTATTTTGTCTTTTATATTTTAATTAATAGTTAACTAACTTCAATTAATTAACCTTAATCATGTTTAGCTAAAATTAGTGGATGGCAACATAATTTTCCAATATTCGATATAAAAAATGGTTTAATTACCATTTGAAACTATTAGCTATTTAAAAATCTATAGCGATAAGACTTTTCCAATTTAGTCTCTATACCTTAACTAAGAAATTTATAGGAAAAATTAAAAAACCAAACTTTAATAAACTTTTATATCAACTCCGTAAATATTTTAATTTAATATTTATGAACTGGGCTTACGAAAATGAGATTTCGAAATCGTCTTTTCTAATACCAGTAAAAATTGGACTGTTACACAAACCGCTGTCTAAATGACCCCATTTGAGAATTTATATGGTCGGACGCCACCCACAATTCCTCGCTACATTCGTGATTCTAGTGGTAATGTCGTGGTTAATAGTACATGGTTAATCGTGACAATGTTTTATCTTTGCTCAAGCAAAATTTAGGCTCCGTTTGTTTCATATAAAAGCTTTTACAGAAAATATTTTCAGCCTTTTTTGATATTTGTTTCATGTAAAATAGAATTGTCAACGTACAAGGTTTTCTAGCCAATGTAAAATTACCCCCTTATTGCCATAAAATGTCTTATCAAATTTTTTTGTAAGACATTTTCTAAACTGATAAGGCTCTGTTTACAAAATGTCTTCGGATACTTTTCAGTCGACATTAGCTATAGATTAAAATAAAACATAGAACACTATCAATAATCAACCAATTCATATTCAATTATCAATTTATACAAATTTTGCAATTTATTCAATTTAGTCACTAAAATCAAGACTAACATAACTTTTGATTTAAAGCTTCAAATTGAATTTTGATTTCACTATTATACATTAGGGACCTCCTATTTCTTATTTTTACATTCAAATTTAAATTTTTATTCAGTTTAGTCCCTAATGTATGAAACTATCAATTAAGATTTACAATTTAGTCCTTTCACACATCTAAGCTTAAAATCTATCAATTTAACACCTAAAACTTTAAGAAATCAACAATAAAAGCTTTCTAAAACTTTAACAGTTTTATAAATTGGTATATGGGCTAGCTAAATCAAGCTCTCGTGACCTCAAATCTATAAAAAGTATAAGAAAATAACAAGTTAATTATTTGAGTTTTGAATTTAAAAGCTTGGAACCCTAAGAATGGCATCTCCCTAATTGTCTTCATGTTTTATGATTTTACCATAGATTTGAACCTCTTTGTTCTACTAATTTTGAATAATAATAAATTAGCTTTTATTTAATCTTTATTTTACTATTTTTAAAACTAATTTTTTATTATTCAAACAAATATTATAGTCATCATGTGGTGTACTATTAATTATATGCACTTGGATAATATTATTAATTTAATGTTATATAGTACTAATTGTGATTTGGAAGTTAATTTATTATTATTCAATCTTTGTTTTTTTATGACACAATCAGTAATCTATCTATTCATTTTGGTTGTTTTCAATTTATGACCATTAATTCTAGCTTAATAATGGAGTAATAATCTATATTTAATTTGATGTATTTATTTATAAATAAATCAATGCAATATATGCACAACAATGTAAAAATATAAATTTATAAATATAAAATAAACTCAACTAAACAATGAAAAGATAAGAAAACCTAGAATGCATGTTTGTTTAATTGAAATCCACTTTTTATTAAAAAAAATTTTAGAACATCTGTCAAATAACATAAATTGCATCGAAAGGGGTTGGGTTTATGTTAAGATTCAACCGTCTCATTAGCATTTGATTCGCTTGCAGCATCACAACAAGCTGGGCAGACGCTATTTTGATCCCTACAAAGTTTTGAAACGTATCGATAAGGTTGCTTACAAGCTACGTTTATGTGGGAAAACGCCACTATAGAACATGACCTTTAGAAGCGCTTTCCCTACAAACGCCATTATAGAACATGACCTTTAGCGGCGCTTTCCCCACAAATGCCGCTAAAGAACATGACCTTTAGCGGCGTTTTTAGTAAAAGTGCCGCTAAAAGTCATGTTCTTTGGCAGCGTTTGTGGAAAGACGCCACTAACTTTAGCAGATTTTTACCAACCCGTTTTTATTCATATAGAACCCGAATTGTGAACATAATTTCCTGTAACATCAAATTCAACCAAAAACTGCAAATCTAAATGATACTTCAAATCCAATGAAAGAAATATTTATATGGTCTAAATTAATAAATGAAATAACAAAATATATTATATTCAAAAGTTATATTGTTAATATATTCTCACAATAAGAAAACAAACGTCTAAGATGGCAGATTCTGCGACTGCTGAAACATCCTAATCATATTCTAAAGCTGTAGCTGGCGTTCGTCATATTTTCTTCTTGACTCTGCTTCCCTCGCTATTGCCTCCACATTAAGTTGTAGCTGGAGTTCTTCATATTTTCTTTGAGCCTCTGCTACTGTCGATGCTGCCTCCACTTTAAGTTGAGAAATTTGCTCAACTATGCTCGCTTGCATCTGAGCCATCTGGTCTCTTAGCCTCCGAACTTTAGCTTAAGCTTGATTCCCCGAAGGCATGTATTACTGCGAGTTGGATCCAAAATATTTGGTTGGGTTAACAAAAGATCCTTGAAATCGAACCCAAACAGACCTTTCAAGACCCAAAACTTTAGTAATAATTCGATTATCAATACCGTCAAGATAAACAGAACTATCACTTGAAGCGATCGCTTCATACTCCGCCCTTTTATCCTTTAGTTTCCCTAATAAAACAATCAAAGAGTTAGAAACAAAATATATAATCAAAACAAATGCAACATAACTTAACATTATTTGCATTACAAACGACAAATTAAACTATTATAATTAAACATGACAAATATTAAAAATAATTCAAATTTTATTAAGTAAATATACCATAATTTCTGTAGCTTCAGTAGTCATAGGAGATCCATCTTTCTTTCTATGTGTAATGTCAAAAAGTTGAAGGCATCCAACTTTTTGACCAGACGAAAGTTCCTACAATATAGTAGGAAAATATTATGTAGTAGAAAGTAATTAATAATTGACACAATTAATAAATTCAAAGTACCTCGTCACCAGCTACGCAAGCAAAACTTTTTGACCCAGCTGTGTCTGTGAATTTTTGTTTTTGCCTAGTTGTAGTTCCAACTCGCTTACAATTCTACGTTATGAAATTATTATTATGTATATAGTAAATACTATAAACCAAAATAATTATAAGAGTTTGGAAGTACGTAATACCTTTCATTTCTTTGAATTCCAAAATCTAACTGAGTCTTCCCATTGGTACCTCAGCATTCCCGACGGGACATTTCGCAATTTCTCTTTGAGGCTTATATTTTTCTTCAAATATTCCTTCTTTAAAGCACTTTTATGGTCTCTCTATTTTTTCCTAATGCCTTCTTCACATAATTATCCGAGACCTATAAAGCAAATCTCTCCAACAAATAACACAAGTTTAGAAAGTAAATATAAATGAAACTTAAACCAAAGTATTATAAATTACATTCATTTATTACCATAATATTATTAAGAGCTTGATTTTTGTTACTATCAGGAATATGATGCCATGACTCGTAGTTGATAGGTAAAAGATTAGCATTGTAACGTACTGAATAATTTATTTCTATTTCTGTACATATCTGACATAAATGAGTATCTACTTCAATTGTTAAGTATTCTGGGTGTGTGTAAGAGGTCTTGGGTTCAAGTCCCAATTTTAGAAAATTTTGTTTTTTTTTATCTAAGTCTTACCCTTGTGGAGTGGGCTTACATAAAATTGTCTGTTAATTCATATTAGAATGATCCTACTGGTTCGAGTGGTAAGGGAGTCAGTGTGTTGGAGTTATTGTGTTTGAATCCTTGCGCAAGCATGGATGTGTTTTTTTACTCAGTTGCATGGTAGAGTTTCGGTGGTTCTGAGATTCTAAGGTAGTTGAGGTTGAGTGGTTAGTGGGGGAGTTGGGATTTGATAATAATTTTTTTAATTTTCTTTTTTTTAAATTCCTCTCTCTTCCAAAAATTCCCAAAAGAATCTGACATTAATTTTTTCTTTCTTTTCTCTCTCATTTTCTTATTCCTTTTCCTTTTTAGCGATTTTGTTTTTGTTTTTCTATCTGCTATTGAATTTTTGTATCTCATTATTCCGGTGCTCATTGTGCGTTTTTGGTAAGTTTGGTAAGTTCGATTATTGTTTTGGTTAGTGAATCCTTAGCTAATGGGGTTCATTTGGTGTTTAGTAGAAGATCAAGGGGTTAGGGTTCCAATCAGCGCTTTAATTGTGAGAAATCACCGTTACTCATTCAAAGGTAAGGGTTTTGGTAGATTAAAGGGTTGTCTATTTCGATGTAGTTTGGTTTAGTATCTATTTAAGTGACTAATTTGGTGATTTATTGGTCAATTTTAGGTGTTGTGTGACTCGAGAGTGCTTTTTCCTCAAAACTGTAACAGGTGTATACCCAAAACACAAAAAATCTGGTTTTGGAGAAAGCCAAAAAAGCTCTCTGTCGATGCCACACGCGTATGTGCCTGACCGTGTGGTTGGCCGTGTGTGAGACACGATCATGTGTCTGACGAAGGTGCAGCCGTGCGTAAGATACCGCCGTATGGTGTTGTGGGTGTGGTGATGTGGGCCACACGGGATAGGCCAAGTATGTGGGCCTACACGAGCTTGCCACACGGGTGTGTGGGCTTTGGGCCCGTGCGGGCCATATGGGAAGGCCAATCTGAGCGTGTGGGCCACACGAGCATGTGGGCCCAAATTTTAAAATTTTCCCTAGGGTTGCATGAGTCGTTCCGATCGACTATGGGCCTACCATAGGGTTGGTAAGGGCTAACCAAACCCGAAAACTATGTGATCTGATAGTTTGATATCTGCTCTGAGTATGACACTGTTATGCATGCCTGATTATTCTTATGTATATATATTTGATATCTGTATATGAGCATGTAAGCATGATAATTCTAAATATATATATCTGATTAGGGTGGGATTTTTATATGTAGAGGAAGTGTTCTGTATGGCGACCATCGCCTATATTCTGGCAGCTTGGCTGCACATTGTCTAATATGTGTTGTAATGGCAAGATATGGTGCATAGGTATGGGTGGGTGTTTTTAACCCCACATGATGTGATGGGATGGTTGGAGTTGGTGTGTAGAGGATAGAGGTAGGATTCTGTATATCTATTCTATATATCTGTTTTTGTTATCTGAATTTGTAAAAGACTTCAGTTCGAATCGAAATCTAAATCTGAATATGACTATGTATGTGATTTTTGTATGTATAACATGTCTAATTTTGTTGGGTTACAAATTGAGTTTATGTAACTCACTTTTGTTTTTCTGTGCTATTTAGGTAATCCACACACTTAGGCGAATCGGTACAGTGGAGTCTAGCGGTGACCACTAGTCTATAAACTGACTTAAATAACTTGGAGTTTTGTAATAATCGGACTCTCCGGACCGTTTAGTTTAATTTTTGGGATTTGGGTTTTTGTTTAACACTTTATTTGCGACAGTTATCTAAAATCATGGTTTTTACTAAAACAAAGGTTTTCCAAAGTTACGAATGGGATTTTAAGGAAATAATGCTTACTATAAATTTTGTTGTAAATTATGTTTTGGTAGACAAATCAATTAAATAACGCTTTCGACAATTGATATAAACAAATATGAGTTATTAAGATGGAATGATTTGTCGTAACGACTCCGTTTTTTAAACCCTTCTTTGTGGCATCTTGAAATTCGATCATAACGTCTAGATCAGGTTTGGGATGTTTACATTTAGTGGTATCAAAGTCAGGTTGAAAACTTGGGCTGTGAATTTTGGGTTCCAAAATTGTGTTTCAAAAAGAATTGATTTTTAAATAAATTGGATAATTTAAGAAAGTATGTGGTACACCGAGTCTCCGGCGCCAATCCTCTAAGTAGTTTTGAATTTAGATAGAACTTTCTGAAGATACTGTAGTTAATACTTTATGAAACTGTACTGAGTTAGTTAGAGATTGAAAACTTTGAAAACATTTTTGAACTTCTCATAAATTACGCATAAAATATCTGCTAATAAATATTGGAAATGATGCATGAAATTTTATAACAGATAAAATTTGAAATTTATTATGAGCGCTCGTGGAAATCACGATCGTGGTATTCGTGGGCATGGTAGAGGCCGTAAGGGGGTCTGAGCTGAGTCTTCCTCTTTAGGCAGTATGCCAAATTTAGACACGAATGAGACACTGATTTTGCCTGCTACTGAGACTGGGTCTTAAAGCGATTCGGCTAGGGACGACGCACTATCCCAAGCCATGTTCAGGGTGTTGGAGAGGATCGTTGGACCCCATTCTGGATATGAGGGCCATGGGTCGGTAACTGAACAACTTCGGTCCAATGGAGCTGAGCTGTTTAAGGGTGTCACTGGATTCGCCCTTACTGTGGCCGAGTATTGGTTGGAGGCCACCGAGAGGATCATGAATGATATCAATTGTACTCTTAAGCAGAAACTTAAGGGTGCAGTCTCTTTTCTTGGCAACGAGGCTTGTTAGCGATGGTTATCGGTTGAGAAGGGTACTCAACCGGATCGTCTAAACTGGGATGTCTTTAAGACTATTTTTCAAGGGAAGTATGTGGGGGCGAGCTATGTAGATGCTCGTAGGCGTGAGTTCATGAATCTCATGCAAGGTGATAGATTAGTGGCATGGTGGCGTCTGAGTATGAGAAATGTGTCTTCTTTGAGGATGGCTTGAGGGATAATTTGAGGGTACTAATTGCTCCACCGAGGGAGCGAGAGTTTGCAATTTTGGTAGATAAGGCGAAGATTGTCGAAAAGGTTAAACGTGTGGAGCGCCAAAATAGGGACCGAGAGAGAGGCAAGAATAAGAGGGTTTTAGAGCCCTTTAGTTCTATTTAGAGGCTGAAGAAATGGGTCAGACCTGATGAGTCAGTTAGAGTGGGGGTTCCTGTTGCTCCTACTAGGATTTAGCCATGTAGTGATTGTGGTAGGCACCATCCAGGCGAGTGTTGGAGGAGATTATGAGCTTGTTTGAGGTGTGGGTCCTTAGAATATCGTATTAGAGAGTGTCCACAGCGGACTGATTAGATGCAAGATTCAGGATCGAGTTCTATATAGCCTCAGAGGGCAGTTCAGCAGCCACCTAGAGGTCGTGGACTGGCTAGCGGTGGTAATGGTATAGGTCAAGGATAGAGAGCACTGGGCAGAATTGCTAATCAGGTTGAAGGGAGGCAGCCTGCACTGGTTTATGCTGCTCGATGCTAAAAGGATAAATATGCTCCTGATGTTATCATGGGTGTGTTCTTTATTTTTGATGTACCTTATACTGCTCTGATAAACATAGGTTCTACACACTCTTATGTAGCTAGTACTATTTCCAAAAACTTAGGGACTTCTGTTGAGAGCACTCTTAGTGAAATTACTGTACTGAGTCCGTTGGAACAGTTTGTTCAGGTTATTAAACTTTATAGGAATGTTCTATTAATGGTGCAAGGGGCTGTATTTCTGGCAAATCTGATAGAGCTTCCGTTTGGGGAGTTCGACTTAATTCTAGGTATGGACTGGTTGATTGAGCAACGAGTTAGTTTGGATTAGGCGACTAAGAGGGTCATTTTGAGGTTCGAGGATGATAAAGAGGTAGCTGTGATCGGTGAGCATCGATATTATCTGTCCAATGTGATATTCGCTCTTGTGGCTGAGAAATTGGTTCGAAAATGGTGTGAGGCATATTTGGCTTACACTAGTGTTATTGTTTTTGGGACTCTTCTATTAGGGATATCAGAATAGTAAGGGATTTTCCAAATGTCTTTCCTGAGGAGTTACTGGGTCTACCTCCGAATCAGGAAGTTGAACTTGGTATTAAGCTTCTACCAGGTACAACTCCGGTGTCCATCGCTCCTTATCGTATGGCACCGAAGGAGCTTACAGAGGTTAAGGCTTAACTTTAAGAGCTTTTGGATCGTGGTTTCATCTACCCTAGTATGTCTTTGTGAGGGGCACCATTTCTATTTGTAAAGAAAAAGGATGGCACTATGAGGATGTGCATCGATTATCGGTGGTTGAATAAACTGACGATAAAGAATAAGTATCCACTTCTGAGGATAAACGATTTGTTTGTTCATAAGACTGCATTTCTAGGGACTTTAATGTTCTCAAAAAGAAATCTCCGATCTAGGTATCATCAACTTAGAGTTAAGGAAGTTGATGTTCATAAGATTGCATTTAGGACTCGTTATGGACACTATGAGTTCCTAGTATGCCTTTTGGTCTGACGAATGCCTCGGCTTTATTCATGGATCTAATGAATCGAGTCTTTCAACCATATCTGGATTAGTTCATCATGGTCTTCATCGATGATATTCTGGTTTACTCTAAGACCGAGGATGAGCACGATGAGCATCTTAGAGTAGTGCTTCATATACTTCGAGAGAAACAGGTCTACACTATGTTGAGCAAATGTGAGTTCTGGTTGCGAAACGTAACTTTTATGGGTCACGTGGTTTCTGCTGAGGGGATTTGAGTTGATCCTAGAAAGATTGAGGTTGTGTTCAATTGGAAACAACCTAAGAATGTATCTTAGATCCGTAGTTTTTAGGTCTTACGGGTTATTATCGGCGGTTTGCCGAGGGGTTCTCTGTGATTGCAGCTCCTTTGACTAAGCTTCTGCGCAAGGGAGTTCCTTTTATCTGGACTGATGCATAGCAATTGAGCTTCGAAAAGCTCAAGTCTATTCTAACTCAGGCTCCTGTTCTGATACAGCCTAAATCTAGTAAAGAGTTTGAGGTCTACAGTGATTCGTCGCATGTTGGTTTGGGTTGTGTACTGATGCAAGATGGTAAGGTTGTAGCTTATGCATCCCATCAGCTTAAGTCACACGAGGGGAATTATCCAATGCATGATTTCGACTTAGCTGCTGTGGTTTTTGTGTTAAAGATCTGTAGGCACTATTTGTATGGTGAAAGGTGTACCATCTACACTGATCACAACAACCTCAAGTACATCCTTACTCGGAATTGAATCTTAGACAGCGTCGATGGATTGAGCTGCTCAAAGAGTATGACTGCACCATAGAGTATCATCCTGGTAAGGCCAATGTGGTGGCCGAAGCTCTCAATCATAGAGCGATGACTGATTTGAGAGCGATGTTCGCTTGTTTTAGTTTACTTGATGATGGAGGTCTGTTAGCCGAGTTGCAAGTTAAGCTAACTTGGATTGATCAGATTCGGGATAAGCAGTTAGGGGATAAGTCTTTCGGTTTGTAATTTTGTCAGATTGAGAGTGGCGATACTTCTGATTATGGACTGAAAAAGGATGGATTTTTGTGTTTTTAAGGTCGAATTTGTGTGTCGAATGGTTCTAATATGAGGCAATCGGTTCTAAGAGAGGCGTATAGTAGCCCTTATGTTATGCATCCTAGTGGTAATAAGATGTATCGAGATCTTCGTAAACTATACTGGTGGTCAGGTTTGAAGCGTGAGGTTATAGATTTCGTTGCTCGTTTTCTGACATGCCAACAAGTTAAGGCTAAGCACCAGTTGCCTTCGTGTTTCCTGCAACCTGTTAAGATTCCCTTATGGAAGTGGGAACAAGTGAGGATGGACTTCGTTAGTGGGTTGCCTTTGACACCCACTGAGAAGGATTCTGTATGGGTCATCGTGGATCGATTGACCAAGTCCGCTCATTTTATTCCAGTTCAGACAGACTAGTCTCTGCAAAAGTTAGCGAAGCTCTATATCTTCGAGATTGTAAGACTATATGGGGTTCTTGTTTCAATAATTTTTGACAGAGATCCTCACTTCACTTCTCGATTTTGGAAGAAATTTTATGAGGCTCTGGGTTCGAGATTGGAATTTAGTACTGCATTCCATCCTCAGACCGATGGTCAATCTGATAGGGTGATTCAGATACTGGAGGATATGCTTCGGAGTTTTGTGATAGATTTTCGAGGTAGTTGGGAAGATTTCTGCCGCTAGCTGAGTTCGCTTACAATAACAGTTTCTAGTCTAGCATCCAGATGTCACCTTATGAGGCTTTGTATGGTTGTAACTGTCGTACTCCACCATGTTGGATTGAGTTGGGTGAGCATCGAATTTTGGGTCCTGAGTTGGTTTCTGAGATTGAAGATAAAGTTAGACTGATTCGAGATCATTTGAAGGCGACTTTTGATAGACAGAAGCCCTATGCAGATTTGAAGGGGAGAGACATCAAGTACTCTCTGGGTGATTTTGTGTTTCTTAAGGTTTCTCTATGGAAGAAAGTTTTGAGATTCGATCGTAAGGGCAAGTTGAGCCCTAGGTTCATTGTGCCGTATCGAATTCTGAAGCGTGTGGAGCCAGTCGCTTATCAATTGGAGCTACCTCCAGAGTTAGACCATATCTATGATGTGTTTCATGTCTTAATGTTAAGGCGTTATCGGTTTGATCTATCTCACATTGTGTCTGTTGAGGAGATCGAGGCTAGACCGGACTTGACATTTGAGGAGGAGCCGGTTCAGATTTTAGATCGAGATTTTAAGATTCTGAGGAGGAAGCCTTTTCCATTAGTAAAGGTTCTGTGGCGAAATCATGGCATTGAAGAAGCTATGTGGGAACTTGAGGACTCGATACGTCAACAGTATCCTCATTTGTTCAGATCAGGTAAATTTCGAGGTCAAAATTTCTTTTAAGGGGTAAGTTGTAATGCCCGGAATAATTTATTTCTATTTTTGTAAATATTTGACATAAATGAGTATCTGCTTTAGTGGTTAAATGTTCTGGGTGTGTGTAAGATGCATTGGGTTCAAGTCTTATTTTTAGCAAATTTTGTTATTTTTTATCCAAGCTTTACCCTTGTGGAGTGGGCTTACATAAAATTGTCTGTTAATTCATATCAGAATGAGCCTGTTGGTTCGAGTGGTAAAGGAGTTAGCGTGTTAGAGGTCTTATGTTCGAATCATTGCGCTAGCGTGGATTTATTTTTTTACTTGGTTGCATGGTAGAGTTTCGGTGGTTCTGGGATTCTGAGGTAGTTAAGGTTGAGTGGTTAGTGGGGGAGTTGGGATTTGATAACATATTTTTTTAATTTTTTTTAAATTTCCTCTCTTTTAAAAATTCCCAAAAAAATCTAACGTTAATTTTTTCTTTATTTTCTCTGCCATTTTCTCCTTCATTTTCCTTTTCAGCAAATTTGGTTTTTTTTCCTATCTACTGTCAAATTTCCATATCTCATTATTTTGGTGCTCATTGTGCGTTTTTGTTAAGTTTGGTAAGTGCGATTATTGTTTTTGTTAGTGAATCATTGGTTAATGGGGTTTGTTTGGTGTTTAGGAGAAGATCAAGGGGCTGAGGGTTTCTAATCGGTGCTTTAATTATGCGAAGTCATTGTTACTCTTTCGAAGGTAAGGGTTTTGATAGATTAAAAGGTTTCTATTTCGATGTAGTTCGATTTAGGGTCGATTTAAGTGACTAACTGTGTGATTTATTGGTCAATTTTAGGTTCTGTGTGACTCGGGAGTGTTTTTGCATCAAAACCGTAATAGGTGTGTACCCAAAACACAAAAAATTAGGTTTCAGTGAAAGTCAAAAAAGCTCTCTGTCGATGTCACACAGGCGTGTGCTCGGCCATGTGGTTGGCCATGTGCAAGACACGGCCGTGTGTATGAGAAAGGTGCGGTCGTGCGCAAGACACGCCCGCGTGGTGGTCTACATGTGGTCATGTGGGCCACACGGGCTAGGACAAGTTGGGCGTGTGAGCTTTGGGCCAAGTCGTGTGGGCCACACGAGTAAGGCCAATTTGGGTGTGTGGGCCCACACGGGCATGTCGGCTGAAAATTTTAAAATTTTCCCTAGGGTCGGACGGGTCGTTTCGATCGACTATGAGCTTACCGTAGGGTCTATAAGGGCTAACCAAACCCTAAAATCATGTGATCTAATAGTCTTACATTTTGCTTTGAGTATGACACTGTGATACATGTCTGATTATTTTGATGTATATATATTTGATATTTGTATATGAGCATGTAAGCATGATAATTCTGAATATAAATATCGGATTGGAGTGGGATTTGTATATGTGAAGGAAGGGTTCTATAGGGCGACCATCACCTATATTCTGGCAGCTTGGCTGCACATTGTCTGATATGTGTCGTAATGGCAACATATGGTGTGTAGGGATGGGTTGGTGTTTTTAACCCCATATGGTGTGATGGGATGGTCGGAATTGGTGTGTAAAGGATAGGGGTAGGATTTTGTATATCGGTTCTGCATATCTATTTATGTTATTTGAATCTATAAATGAATTAATTCTGAATTTGAATCTGAATCTAACTGTGTATGTGATTTTTGTATGTATAGCATGTCTAATTCTGTTGGGTTACATACTGAGTTTACATAAATTCACTTCTATTTGTCTATGCTGTTCAGGTAATCCACAGACTTAGGCAGATCAGCGTAGTGGAGTCTCGCGGTGACCACTAGTCTATGAACTGACTTAAATAAAGGTTTTATTTATTTAAGGATTATTTCTTGGAGTTTTGTAATAACTGGACTCTCCAGACTGTTTGGTTTAATTTTTGGGATTTGGATTTTCGTTTAACACTTTATTTGCGACAGTTATCTAAAATCATGGTTTTTATTAAAACAAAGGTTTTCCAAACTTACGAATGGGATTTTAAGAAAATAACATTTACTATAACTTCCACTATAAATTACATTTTGGTAAATAAATCAATTAAATAACGCTTTCGACAATAGATATAAACAAATATGATTTAATAAGATGGAATGATTTATCGTAATGACTCCATTTTCAAAACCTTTTTTTGTGACATCTCCAGATTTGGCCATAACGTCTAGGTCGGGTTTGGGGTGTTACATGCATTTCGTGCTATATTGCCCAAGTATCCTATTAAAAGTCGAGCTTTTGATCTAATAGCCTGACCATGACTGTTTCTAGCTACATTGACACGCTCGACCCAATGTAACTCGTATTAATAGTGTACGTCCTCGAGTTTTGCGCCTCCCACGACCTTCAGCTAAAAAAATGGTATATTATAATATAAGAATTTGAAACAAAAATCAATAATAAAAGTCAACATGCATGTAAATTAAAGTTAACATTACTTTGAATTTCTGCAGGTTCGTCAGCTGTATTCGAAACATTCGAAGATCCAATAGCAGTCTGTTGTTCACTATTTTTTTCTTCCAAATTTGGAGGATTTTGAATAGTACTTAGATCTCGCAATCTTCTTCTAGGCATTTTATCTATAATACACATAAAATAGTTGAAATTTTAGTAACTAATTACAACAACAATAGTACATATAAAATAGTTGAAATATTTAATAAGATCAAGATTTAAATTATAATATTACATATAATTAAAAAATCGTAAAATCTTACTACATCATGATTCGTAAATATCTTCATCCACATCCTGGTGAACCCATTGAAATTGTGTACTAGTACTAAGGATAGGTTCATTTAAGTTTTGTTCTAGAAAAGGCAAAGATTCTGATCTTTCGTCGATATCATCTCTACTTTCATTGCCCATGTCAAACAAGTCTCTAGGGGTGTTACAGAGTAAAAAGTACCAACCCTCATCAATTGGATCTTTCGAGTAAAAACTTGTTTAACTTGAGAAGAAAATACATACGACTCGTCTATCAATTGTTGTCCAGTGTGAATTAATCGAGAGAAGTTCACCATTGTAAAACAAAATTGATCATTTTTAATTCTGTGAGTAGTATTAACATCAGCTCAATCACATCGGAATAAGACAACCTTCCATTTGCCATAGTAATCCAACTCCATAATGTTAATAAGAAGTCCGTAATATTCCACATTTCCCTCAACAGGATTACTGTCCCTAGCACTAGCATAACTTGTAATTGAAGAATTAACAATTATTCCACAATTTTGAGTCCTCTTCAATCTTTCGCAAGATTTTGTATGAAACCTAAATCCATTGATGAGAAAGGCAGTATATCTTTTTACTACTCTATTTGGACCTTGGGAAAGCCATTTAACTTCATCATTGACGTCCTTTCCAATCCAAACCTATTGAATTGAAAGTAAATTGATTAATTATAAATGTTATACAAAAACATTATTATTTGTCAATGAAAGCTTCAGCTGTATACCGTTTGCCCTAACCATTCACGAAAAGATTTTGTGAATAACTTATGAATCTCTTGATGTTGTAATCTTTGGGAACGTGAACGAGATCTCAAGACTTGTTTGTACTCACTGTGACAGCCCTAATTCGACCCTAGTCGGAATGTGGTTTCGGGACCACAAAACCGAGTCATAAAATTTAGTTAAAATTTTAGTTGCATATCTTATATGTGTGATAGTACTTGTACAAAAATTTGATGTTTTAATTTTATATTAGGAATGTGAATTTTGCTTGAAAGGATCTAGTTGAAAGACTTGAAAAATTATGATAGGTAAATAAGTAAGGACCAAATAGTATTAAAGTGGGAAAGTGATGTCCTTGCATGTCAAATTAACCAAACTAAAGCTTAGTGGCCGGCCATGCTATGGGTGGAAACATGTCTCCAACATGTTATGCTAGTGATGTATGTTAAGAAAAATAAAATAATGAGCATGGTGATTAAATAATGAAAGGAAGGGTGATGAAAAAAAAAATAACATGGTCTCATCCATACCCCCTTGTTGCCGTGAATTGAAGAAAGAAAACAAAAAAAAAGTGTTCATTCTTGAACATCCTTGGCCGAATAGAGGAAAGAAAGGAAGGGGAAAAGCTTGAGAAAATCGGCTATGGTGGTTTGCTAGACTAAGGTATGCTTGATATTATTCTTTGAGATTCATGTATATTTTAAGTTGTAAGTGAAAATCTACCTAGCCATGGTTCAAATTTTGTTAATTGATGGAGATGATATTCGGCCATGAATGTTACATTCTTGGTTGGTATTTTGATGTCTTTGGTGATGAGGTATGAAGATGGTTGATTTTGAGTGTTTAATAAAAAGGATGCATGAATTATTGTTAAATAATGGTCGAATGTAGCATGATTAAAGATGTGAATAAATTGAAGTTAAGGAGGTTGTCAATGAAAAATATGAGTTGGATGAGGCTTAAAGAATAAAAATCTAGGTGACTAGAGGTCAAGGACATTCGGTCATAGGCTTGTGTGCTAGCAAAATCGGCCAAGTGTTTATGTGGTGGAAATTAAGTGTTAAATGGAATGAAAATGATATTATATAGGGGTATGTATATTCGGCCATATGAGTAAATATATAGATGATGTTAAATTTGATTATGTATAATGGGCCTTAAGATGTGGAACATAAGAAATGTAGTATATGTGGATTTACATGATGTTATAGTTGACATTGTGCATATACACATGCATTCGGCCATCTAATTGAGTATGAAGGTGGTGTTAAATCTAATTGTGATGCCCATTCCGAAGTATATATATACATATATATATACATAAGTATGCCATTCGTGATGTTACATTTAATTATGTGTGTAATCGACTAAATGGGTAATTAGTGAGGATGGTTGCCGAATATACAAACATACATATGCATGTGTAATTGAATTATGAATGTTTAGCAAGATGGTTAAACTAGTTGATTTATTGATTAAGCTCAAGGAGTTAAAGGAGGAGAATCGAGCAAAGGCAAAGAAAAGATCATCGAGTAGCCGAGTTGGAACCATCTTACCCAACACAAGTAAGTCATTAAGCATATACTTGGCATTAATTCAAATGGTCATAATATCTATGTAATGATGCCGAATGGAATGAATAAATATATATATATATACATGTATGTATGTGATGATGAAATTGTTGGATGAAAAGAAAAGAGGTGAGATGTGTTGAGTTGTTGATCTCGGCACTAAATGTGCGGGTATAACCATTTATGACCATGAGATTGGCGCTAAGTGTGCGGGTTTAAATTGTACAGCTCTAAGTGTGCGAGTTGGACTATGTAGCACTAAGTGTGCGAATTGACTATGTAGCACTAAGTGTGCGAGTTTGATTATGTAGCACTAAGTGTGCGAGTTGACTATATAGCACTGAGTGTGCGGACTTAATATACATCCTTGAATCATTATGGACACTATGTGTGCGACACTATTGAGTCGATCATGGACAGCGGATCGGGTAAGTGTCTTGAGTTCATGGCTAATAGGTGCTATGTCTATACTTGGTGTTGAGCTTGGTAAGTTTGAACCTATGTGACAAATATACTTGAAGTCACGTACATAAAATTTATCGTAGAATGGGTGAAAGGCCGTTTAGTTGTATGTTTGTAACGAAAATAAAATGATTTATGAAAATGCCTCGAATATCCTATTGATGAGTATGTGGATTGTGAATGCATAAATTGGTATGAAGTTGAACCGATAGGTTGGAGGAACTATGGTATGGTTCGGAATGGATGGAGTAATTAGCCTCGTTCCATTTTGTTTTCTCTTGTGATAATGTTATTGATGGATGGTAGTGCATAGCTTATGACTTACTGAGTTATAAACTCACTCGGTGTTTCCTTGTCACCTATTCTAGGTTTCTTGGACACATCTCTTTTTGCGTGGTCGGGCCGTCATCGAAGTCATCACACCGGATAGCAATTTTTGGTACTTTCTTCTTAGTCAGCTTAGGAGAACATTTCGGCATGTATAGGCTATTATGTTGTGTTTGAACTTTGGTATGTAAACTTTTAGCCATGCGAAAATGGCATAAATGTTCGGTTGGGTTTGGATTCATACGTTAGGTCGCAAATCTTGATAATTCGACCTTTTTATGCCATACGTCATGGTTGATTATTTTGGTGTTAAAATTCATGATATGGCAATAGTGTAGTAGGGGAAATTTTGACAATGATTAGCCTTTGGCATGGTTAGTCATGATCATAATTTGTGATATGCATGATGAATCATTAGTTAGATCAAGGAGTAAACACGAAGTGGGCATAGTTGCTTTCGTAACAGATGCTGGCAGCAGCAGTGACATGAGATTGAAAAATCACTAAAAATAGTAGGAATGGAATTGATTGATGAATAAATTATGTAATCGAAGCTCGATGAGTCTATTTTCATATAGAAGTAACGAAAGGATCATATGGACAGTATGTTAAGAGATAATCAGGTTCTCGTGGGACAGGGCCAGAACGGTTTCTGGATTCCCTGCTCCGACTTTGCAAATTCATTATAAATTAACCAGAGATAATTAGGAGTCATGCTATATATGTATAGATTCCTCTCTGAGTCTAGTCTCTATAGAAACAAACGGCATCAGCATTGAAGTTCTGTACAGGGAGATATCCAGGTCGTAACGCGCAAAGGTCAGTGTAGTCGACCCCAGTAACTTGGGATAATTTGACTAATAAACTGTACTAATTGGCCCAACCAAAATTCTAGAAAAAACATGTAGATGGGAATATGAGTCTAGTTTCAGGGAAAAATCACGAAACTGATTTTCAAGTTGTGAAACTCAAGATATGATTTTTAAAGCGACAAGTACGCAGATTAGGCAGTGTCTGGAAAATATCTTTATAAGGGGTTATAGTCTGTTAACACCTCGTGTTCGACCCCGGTGTCGGTCTCGGGTTCGGGGTGTTACATTTGATTGGTATCAGAGCTATGGTTTAGTCAATTCTAGGACTACCATAGCACGTATGAGTCTAGCTATACATGCCTTAATGTTAATGTTTAAATGTGTGATGACTTCTGACGGTTGAAATGTTTTGTTTTGATTAGTAAATGGATCCCGGTGTAGAAAGAACCCTAGCGGATGACGTTGAGAGCGTAGCGGCTGCTCCTGCACAAGGGACGCCGCCTGTTGAACCTCAGTCATCTGCGAATAATCAAGGTGAGGGGGCTAAACAAGCCTTCTTTACCATGATGAATGAGTGGGTCGTGCAATATGCCCGAACCAACCCGGCTGTCCAACAATTCCCGAATTTGAATAATCCACCCCAAGAGCCCGTAATGCCATCAGTCACTGATCCTGTGAGGCTGAGTAAGCCACCTGTAGACTTGATTAGGAAGCGCGGGGCTGAGGAGTTCAAGGCCATAGTTACTGATGATGCCGAAAGGGCCGAGTTCTGGCTTGATAACACCATTCGGGTGTTCGATGAACTATCATGCACACCTGACGAATGTCTAAAATGTGCTGTATCTTTGTTGCGAGACTCAGCCTACTATTGGTGGAGGACCCTGATTTCCATAGTCCCAAACGAACGAGTAACTTGGGACTTCTTTCAGACGGAATTTCGAAAGAAATATATTAGTCAACGGTTCATTGATCAAAAGCGTAAGGAATTCTTAGAACTCAAGCAAGGCCGTATGACAGTATCTGAATACGAACATGAATTCGTAAGACTCAGTAGGTATGCCCGAGAGTGTGAAGCTGATGAGGTTGCTATGTGCAAAAGATTCGAAGAAGGATTGAATGAGGATTTAAAGCTACTAATGGGTATTTTGGAAATAAAAGAATTCGTAACACTAGTCGAACGAGCCTGCAAGGCGGAAGAACTTGGAAAGGAGAAGAAGAAGGCTGAATTTGAAGCTAGAGACTACCGTAAAAGATCGACGGGTAAAGCTCCGTTCTCAGCCGTAAAGAAGTTCAGGGAGGACACTAATAAGTCAAGGACGACTGCGGGAATTTCCATCAGAGCACGACCATCGACGGACTCCCGAGCTACTTCGGTAGCTAGTGTGGGCAATAATCGTCTAGAGAAACCTGAATGTCCCCAATGTGGAAGACGACACATAGGTGAATGTTGGGGTAAGTCTATTAACAGGGCCTGTTACGGATGCGGTTCGAAGGACCACTTCATTAGAGATTGCACGGAGCTTGATGAGAAGAATAAGATTCAAGGTGCGAGACCTAGTGGAATGACAACTAGAGGTAGACCACCGAGAATTTTAGGAGGTAGGGGTGGTAGTCAGAGAGGGGCCTCTGATACGGCTGTTCGAGCCGAGAACCGCACTCCTGCTAGAGCATATGCCATCCGCGCACGAGAGGAGGCATCCTCCCTAACGTCATCACTGGTACCTTCACTCTCTTTGATACTAATGTGATTGCATTGATTGACCCTAACTCTACTCATTCATATGTATGTGAAACCTTAGCATCCAGTAAGACTCTACCTGTTGAGTCTACTGAGTTCGTAATTCGAGTGTCAAACCCTTTGGGTCAATGCGTACTTG